>NW_019102431.1:2382-4851 GCF_001856785.1 Myzus persicae
GGGGGGGGGGCGAAAATAAAAACCAACCCTCCCCCACCCCATAGCATTTATATATATATAACTATATATAATACAAAGTATATACATATAATATAAAATATACTCAAGGTATTATAGGTATAAAATATAAATGTATAATAATATTTATATATTAATAATATTAAGTTATTAACACACTTTAACTTAATGTTTAAACAATAAAGATATGAATGTATTGACTTGGGTATAAAACTATATAATATAATTATAATAAAAGCATATGCCTTTTTTTTTGCTTAGCAAAGCGTGTAATAATATTATCTATATTAACATTAATGTCTCTATGGATATGAAGCAGTGCCAGCCCATTTAATCGGTCTTCACCAGTTGTTGATCTCAACCATGTCTTCAATCTAAATAAATAAAGCAAATCACATGCATAGTAGCAATATAGATATAGCATTGAAACATTTTAAATAAAAAAATATTAATCAAACAGTTACTTAAAAGCATTCAACTATGCAAAACTAATGCATATTTTTAGTAAAAATACTTATAAAGGAATATTATGAAAAGCATAAGCAAAGAAAATTAAGTAGGTACTTATTTTTCCATAATATAAGCAAATAATATTTTTAAATTTAGTAGAGTGAAGCAAACTAGAAAAGTAATTTTCTTAATCATTTGTATTGTATAGTGTATACCACTATACCACTATACATTTAGTAAAATATATTAAAATAAATATAATAATATATACTAATATACCTTGAAATTTGAGTTTTTATTTTTTATGTTTATTGACTATTGAGCAATACCTAATACTCAAAAGTCAAATGATTTATACATTACTTATAACAGGTAGGTACCTTCTAAGCGTAGAAAAGCTTCGTTCTGCTGAAGCAACACTAATAGGTAGGGAACAAATAATAATAAGAATATAATGAATATTAGGAAATACTGATTCCGGACACGAAATTAGAGCTTCCAACCCATTATTTGGAATATTTTCCCCTAAAAAATGTAGTATTTTATATAAATAAAATTAATGATATTAAAATGTTTATTTAAATATTATGTAAGTATATTTACCTTCAGATTCATGTCTCTTCCATTTAGTAAACCATAAATTTAATTCATTTTGTATTAAATCTTTTGATGAAGCTTGAAAATATGTATAATTTCCAGTCACAATTTCAAAAATTGTTGACAAATAATTATGCAAGTCTTCATTTTTTATTTTAATAAGATACTTTGGTGTAAGCTGCATTAATGTTACAATATTTTTATTTTCCTTACTCAAAAATCGAAAGTTTAAATCTTCTAATATATTGTCCAATAGAGGTATGTAAATATTAACTCTATAGTAATCAACAATATTGTTTGATGGTAATAAGTTTGGTCTATGTTTTTGACGCGAAGTAATTCTTGGTAATCTCATATCTACATTAAGTTCTTTTAAAATCGGTTCACATTCTTTAAACAATAATTTAAGTTTGTCTTCACATTCCTTACGGTTCCTTTCAAGAATTGTGTATATATCTTTAATACATTCTGATGCTGAAATAATATCTTGATCTTTACCTTGCAATATTTTGCTGATAGGATAAGTTACAGCTAAATAAACTTGATAATGAAAAAATTGATATAATAAAGTCACAATTACAAATAGCCGCTATCATCATTTTGGCTTTTGAAGAAGAAATATTTTCATTCCATTCAGATACATCAGTTAAAGTATCTACAATTTCAATAATGGATTCTTTAAATTGCATTATACTATCGTGTCTTTCAACCCACCTTGTTTCACACAAACTATGTAATTTTTTATGTGTTGTCAAATGTTGTTTAAGAGTATAGTTTCGTTTAGCAGATACATGAAAAAAGGAAACAACTTCTTTTATAATTCCTACACAGTTTCGTACAGATTGAACAGCAGATGATTTAGCAATACTGAGATTCAATGCATGATTAGAGCATGGGCTATGTATGGCATTTTTGGCATATTTCTTTATTTGTTGCACAGCACCACGAACTTCAGAAACCATAACAGAACAACCATCAGTCCCAATATCTACACAGTTGTCTAAGTTTAATCCTAATTCTTGTAATATTTTTACCACTGTATCTCCTAAATTCTCTCCTGTTATTTTGGGTTCTACATTGTCCTCAATATTTGACACATCATCTTTATTTTTTTTATAAATATAATTATGGCAATCGACAAATGACAAAAATCGTTCATATATAATATTGTTTAATACATACCGAATAATTAAACACATTTGTGAAATATTAGATATATCAGTAAGTAGGATGAAAAGGGGCATTCAGCAGCACCTCCCCCTTAAATTTTACATGTAAAAGCATAGGCTTCTCTGTATAGGCAATTCGTAGTACACGCACCTCCCAAACTTGTATTAATTACTCGATATAGGCAACCCGCAATACACATAAACTCATCAAACATTACAGCCACCACCCGATCCG
>NW_019102432.1:0-2684 GCF_001856785.1 Myzus persicae
ATCCCAACCACTACCTAATGAACTACCTAATAAAAAATTTCCAATTGATGCACAAGGGAGGTCCTTCCATGAAAATTGGTATTGGAAAAAGTTGCCAAATGGTGATGTATCTAGACGAAAATGGTTATCGTATTCAAAAAAACAAAATAAAGCATACTGTCTATACTGTGTGCTTTTTGGAAGAAATGAGCAAACAAATTGGATAAAAGAAGGTTTTCATTTTTGGAAAAATGGACCAAATAAAATTATAATTCATGAAACTTCCGAAGCCCATATAATGGCATCAATTAAAGCTGCTTATAAAGAAGCTTCTTTTCCATTATTACCATCGTTACAAGAAAATGCTGTATCAAATGTTCTGCTTAATCGTGAAATAATTAGACATTTAATTGATCTAACATTGTTTCTAGGACGACATTGTCTATCATTTAGAGGTCACAAGGAAGGATGGCAAGAAGAATTGTGTGGGAATTTCAAAGATTTAACAAAGCTGTTAGCGAAATACTCGCCTGCGTTATCATCATATATAACACAACTTCAAATAAAAGGAAGAAAAATGCATAGTTTTTTGTCATGGCAGCGCCAGAATCAACTTATACAAGCCATTTCTACTAATATTCGTGACACTATTCAGAAAGAATTATTAAGTTCAGTGTTTTTCAGTGTATCATTAGATACAACTTATGATATTTCAAGAAAAGAACAACTGTCTATTGTTTTAAGGTATATTAATAAAAAAAATGGCATTGTTTGTGAACGTTTGGTGGCAGTTCGAGAAACAGTATTGACTTCTGGGCAACATCTTTTTACAATGTTTGTAGATATTTGCAAAGAAATGAATCTAAATTGGAAACAAAATCTAGTAGGCCAATCGTACGATGGAGCAGCATCAATGAGAGGCGCCTACAATGGGCTACAATCAATCATCAAAACACATAATCCATCTGCAACGTACGTTTGGTGTTGGGCCCATAGAATTAGTCTTGTTGTAGTTGATGCAGTAAGTAGTTGTGTAGAAGCAAGAGATTTGTTTGGAAATTTAGAAACCTTGTACGATTATGTAGGAAGTAGTAAAAAACGTGGTGGTCTATACTCTGATTATCAAAAAGTGCGATACCCTGGCAAATCCCTTCGAAGGTTAAAAAGAGTTTCAACTACTAGATGGTCATCACATTCAAGTGCACTCCTAACAGTATTCGATACATATGATGCACTTATAGACTTATTACATTACTTACAAACCGACTCTTCGTCTGATCGAGTTTGTAGTGTAAAAGCAAAAAGCTTATTAGATTATTTATTATCTGAGAGATTTATTTTAACAGGGTTAACATTTAAGAAAATATTTGATTTAGTTAATCCACTAAGCAAATTATTACAAGGAAAAAATATAGATCTTTTAAATGCTGTCTCTTATGTTAAATTTGTTCTCAAAAGAATTCAAGAACTTAGAAGTGAAACACAATTTAAAATAATTGTTAATGAAAAGAACAAATTTTTAGAATCCAAATTTAATCATTTTTACATGATACCTCTTACAGAGATTCGCACCAGAAGAATAAAAAAAATGCCAGGTGAAAAAGCGCCAGACGATCAACCTTTAATCAGTCCTATAGATAATTTTAAAATAAAAACATATTATGTTGTAATAGACATCGTTTGTACACAAGTTGCTGAGAGATTCAATGAACATTCTACACCTTTATTTAAAGATATATCACTATTCCAAAAAAAACGACTTAAAGAAGTAGCAGAACCCAATAATTTAAGACTTCCTGTTGATGCTTTTAATGCTTTTGAGCAGGTTTATGGGAAGTTTGTATCTGCAGTGAATTTGAGACGAGAATATTTACAATTCGCTAACACTTTTTTTGAGTTTGAAAAGCTAGTGAAACTTCCAGAAAAATTGCATCATGATTTTACAGATGTTTTAAACTCTGATGACAATGAAGACCAAGATACAGATGAAGACAGCTTTGGGGAACATGAAAAATCACTAGATACAATACATATGTTGTTTGAGGTATGCAACAGATCAGAGTTGAAAAATATTTTCCCATCACTATATACTGCACTTTGCATTGCACTTACTCTTCCTGTATCAAGCGCATCTCCAGAACGTGCATTTTCTAAATTAAAATTAATAAAAACACGTCTTAGATCAACAATGTGTGAAGAACGCTTGGAATCACTCATGGTGATTTCATGTGAAAAAGATATTCCAATTGACACAGATGAAGTCATCAAATGTTTTTCATCGTATAGTTCAGTGCTTTTAAAATTACTTACATAAATAAATATTTATTTTAATAGAAAACGAAAAAAAATGTTTAATGCTTGTTTTAGTTTTTCAGTTTTAATTTGTCATGTGTAATTTAAACAGAAAATAATTATTTTGAATATGTGTTAGTAATACATTGATGGTTTTTATTTTTAAATTTTATTTCATTATTTTGTTGAGTAATAAATTCCAATTTGTATTTAACATAAAAATGATGATCAATATATAATACTAAATTTTATCTTAGCAGTAAAAATTATTATAGTATGAGCCTACAAATATTAATTTTGTTGTACATTTTATTATTTTTAATGCTTTAAGGCATTTGTTACATTTTAAGCATCTTGTAATTTTGTAATTTATCATTATTATTAAGCTTAAGGACTGAAGTCATTAAAATGTG
>NW_019102433.1:0-2681 GCF_001856785.1 Myzus persicae
AAAACCATTGTTAAGGGTCATTATACTAAAAATTATTATATCCTTAGTATCTACATATAGTCTAATAACAATAAAACTATACCTACTCGTTTTTAAAACAATATTATTCAAATTATTACCTTTCATTTGACTATTTAAACTATATCTGCATTGGGGGAATCGATGCTGGCGGAATCGATAAGCCTTATACCCAAGTATAAAATGGTCTGGCGGAATCGATGAAACCCCGACCGTCATACGCACATTGACATGAGTGTGCGTTAATAGAAAAGAGGATCCGGAAAAAATAGATAAAAATAAAAGTGCTCGATTTTTGAAGAAATTGATACGAATCTATGGTAGGTAGTTTAAATTTTTAAAATAAATGCAAAAATTTGAATGGCCTCGTTCACTCAAAAAACTTTTGTTGAATAATATTTTAATAACTATAGTTATAAGAAATAATGAATGTGATACTATATACAAACTTATAAAATTGCAAAAGGCATATTTTTATTATTATTGCTAAATTGTCCATAGTATTTTTCTTTTTATAAAATTAATTTTCTTTTTTCTTTTAGACGTTGTTAATTCAAGAATTAGGTTAAGCATGAGTATAATACGTTTAAGTACATTCTAATAGTATTTACTTACCTAATAAGTAGTTATAGGTAATAACTGTAATTATTATTTGAGATAGGTAAGTATACAATAGCAATATCACTTACGAATTACTATTGGTGTTTGTAAGTTATTGTCATAAAGCATAAATGTTTTAACCATCTTGATTATTTATTCTTTACTTTGAAATAATAATGATATACAATCGATAGGTACCATTTCAGTTGTTGATACGTCACAGATATAAATGCTAATCAAATGCTCTGATGAATTGCTATCGAACAATAATAAAAATATTCCGATTAGTTCTGATATTGGCACCTACTTTTGGTTTAACGAAAGTTAAATTTGCAACATCACATAATATATGTCACATATGACATGTCATATATATATTGCTTATATATGTGACGTTCAAACGCATTTCCGCAAAAACTGTTATCAAGATCGAACCGATAATTTATTTACAATATAATGACAGCTAGTTGATTAAAAAAAAAAACAATAAAACAGAAAGCAGTCATAAATTACATTTAATAAAAAAATTATTATCATAGCGTTGTTGTGTTTAATGTACAAAAATATGATAGACACAATATTCTAACATATTATATTAACCCGTAATAGTTGTGACAAACGGAATTTTACGAACATGAAAAAAAAACAAAAAGTCGGGAGTAAAAAGTTGCCACCACAAAAAAAGAAATAATAATAATCTTCGGTTTGTGCGGCGTCGGTATATAATAATAGGGTTATCGCTGGACGGTTACTCACGTTTACCCCGATGGCCCGCGGCCATGTTATTCCAGACATTTCACAGTTTACTAAGTCATTTAAAATGTTTATACTTTTAGTGTTACGGAAGGTTAATGATTATAAATTATAATATGTAATCATGAAACCTTATAGGTAGCCAGGTAGGAATATACACGTTATATAATATATTATGGAATGTTTTTTTTTGATGATACTGTGAAAGTAATATTTTTATTTATCAGGGGGAACCCACCGCAACTTAGGCCATTGGGTGTGGGATAGTACAGTTATGAGTTTTTTGTATATGTTTGTACGTTTTTATGTTGGTAGGATTGTAACACGTGTTTGTGTATGCGTGGCAAGGATGTGTTCTAAATACCCTAGTGGTCACCCATCCGGGAGCTAGCAACGTCAGCCGGTGAGTAATAACTAAAACTCAGAACGTTTCCGCAGATTGAGCGTACGACCGCGCCTCATCAAGCCACGAAAACAATATTATTCAAATTATTACCTTTCATTTGACTATTATAAATAATAATGCTGCATTATTGTTTTTAATTATTAATGAAAACTTAAAACTATTATAGGGAATATGACTTTTAACATTATTTTTCAATTTTTTTATATTATTATTACTAGGGGCAACCGTGGCATCATAGATCGTTATGTGTGAGGTGGTACGGTGGGGAGTTATATTTAGTATATTTTTTACTTATATTTGAGTTATTTTTTCAGTGCATGTGTGTCATGTTTCGTCACTAAAAATCCGGGTGGTCACCCATCCAGAAGCTAACAACGCCGGGCGCAGCGTAGCTTCAGAAATCTTACATGATTACGGTTATTCACTACAAACACCATTGTAAAGGTATAATTTGTTTAACCCAAGATAAAGACACTCCAAAAGTAACAATTCTGACTTGAGATCGATAAAATGTAAACAATAAAAATTAATTTTTGTATTAAATCAGTAGATAAAAATTGCATTAAAAACTATTTAATGTGCCTTTTATTTTTATTTATGTCACCTAATTGGCCTCGGGTGGAAAAAAGTTTGTTCATCCCTCACTTACACCAGACTATTTTCAATTAAGTTTTATTTAGCTTCGTCAAAAAATTAATACTAACATTATACTTGTCAACGTATATTATATGAGCACACATTTAAATAAACATGTGATTACTAAAATGTACCTAAACACTAACTTATATTAATTCGTATATTGATACCTAATTAAGTACCTAGTTTAACAATAAAACGTATTATTTTAAACTAATATAATTACTTTTTATCCGTAACAAGTTATTATATTATTATTATTATTATT
>NW_019102434.1:0-2482 GCF_001856785.1 Myzus persicae
GGCACATGCAACAATGATAATCATTTCCAGTGTAGTTTTGAACACGTTTATGTTTTGAGATTTTATAAGAAGACTAATACAACGAACATAAAAATCTTTAATAGGTTTACGTGTTGATAAACATTTCCATCGACATAACATATGTATAATATGTGCAACGTCTACTCGAACATAACACTCTGGAAGTAAACATTTTTCACCAGTAAGAAAATCAAAACACATGCTGTTATATTCTTTTAAAGATTTTCGGTTGCAAAAGGATCTTGTAATAGCACCAAGTAATGCTTTTGAGTAATCACATACGCACTCATTTGGTGTAGTAACAGTGTTAACCCAGGTAGCCATCCAATAGTAAATAGATAGCATATCTTGCTTTTCAGATAGCTGTTGAGCTATTGGGACAGTTTGATCTTCTATCTCCGCAACGATTTGATACAAGAATATATGTGCTGATGCTAGTTTATTTTTTGTTCTTATAATAGGTAGCACGAGGGATCCCGTAGCATCAACCGATATTGTCGTCCACCTCTTACTACGTGTTGATTTGTAGATATGCTCTTGAGTAGGCAACCAATAATGACAAAAAAATGGATCACAACCAATATTATGAATTGTCCCACTATGTTCAACCTCATGTTTTAATGCAACTATACTATTAATGGGATCATATCCTTCGATACCTAGTATATTATTCATGTGTTGCTGTTTTGCTTTTCTGAGCACGGAACTTTTATACAAAATTGGTGGTTCTGCTTCTCCATAATCAATTAATTTATCCACCGTTTTACGTCGCCATTGACTAGCGCCACTGTTTACAATATCTTCACTGATAAAACTTCGTTTTGGTTCCTTTAAAAATCTCTTATCAGTGTGTTCGATACCTGTAGTATTAATTGCTAAAAAATTTACTATAACATTTTCTCCAGACTTTGGTTCTTTTTTAACTCCGCCAAAAAAACTTGCACGGCAATTTTTATCACTACATCGACCTTTAAATGAAATGTAATCGCTATGTACAGGTTCCGGAACGACGTGATGATATTTGATGGAAAATGAACATGGAAATCTATATTGTTCAAAAAAATGATCTAAAAATACGTCAACCCATCCTTTTAAAACAATGTAATTCCATACAACATCCCAATAAATAAGATAATAAGAGACAAGTTTGTTTAATTTAAAAAAAATATATTTACCATGATTATCGCTAATATTTTCATTTTCAGAGTCTTCTTTTTCTGATGATCCTAATTGGTCACTATCAAATAAGTTTTTTTCTGGTAATGCACCAACTTCAATAATTCCTAAACTAGACTTAACTTTGGAAAGAATATCAAACCTATTATTCCTTACTAATGTGTATACATAGTCTCTGGTTATAATTTTCCTGTCTAATCTTTTTGCACTATTCAAGATATCAGCAACACTCTGCCAACTTTTTGAAGACCAAGGAGGTAATTCACCTTTGTCAGTTAATAAATTAACTTCTATAACTGCTTCTACAATCTCGTCAATTCGTTTTGAAGCCATATTTAATTAGTGTATCACCTATTTGTTAAAAAAAATATATAACAAAATAAAGTTTTAATTGATTACCTATATTAATTTTTTTAATTTATATGTTTTGTTAACTTAACATTAGAAAGGGATTTGAAAATATGGCATTTAGCTATGAGTAAAAATGTTGAACTTTAAGATTATTTTAATATCACAATTATATACCTAGAAATGGTATAGAATAAAGATGGATAAAAAAAATACACATTACAGTTAAACTAATCATTCGTTGCACCGCTCAGAATCTAAATTTTTTACTACTATTTAGTGGCATATGAAAGAGAAAATCTGAATATTGAACACATGTTATATAAATTAATTAATAAAATATTATATTATACTCACCATCAAATCTCAAAATTTCAAATTACCTAGATTTTATCCCAACGCGATCATAGACTAGCTACTACAGGCGGAGCAATTTTACTATTTTGAGATTTTGCGTTGATCCACAATATTAAATTAAGGATTTTTACTTTATTATTTCGATAAAGAAATACTTAATTTAATTTATAGGTACGAAATATACTTACTTTTGTTTCTATTACGTATTTGTTAATTATTAAAAATAATTAGCAATATAATAAAACACAACATTAAGTAAAAGAGAAACACGATTAACAATTCAACTTCTAGATACTATTTTGACATCGACTTAGTCAAGCAAATGCAGATAACACAATAATATTAAAATACTATGGAGAAAAAATAAAATAATTTTGACGAATGTCTATAAATATTAATAATATCTTTTTTATCAATAATTTCAACACAACAATATTAGTATAATGTAAATTATATTTAGATCACGGGCTAGATAGTAGATATACAGTAACAGAACTATAAACTAACCTAGATAGACATGGTGGAGGGTGTGGGACACTGGTGCACAAATGATATGGTTGGGTGGAGTACTGGGGTATTT
>NW_019102435.1:0-2592 GCF_001856785.1 Myzus persicae
ATGAGAAATGAGTACAAACATGAGTATAGAAATATATAATTTAATGAAACTCAGTATGCCGATACCATGATTATCCTGTTACACCGTCACCGACTCGACAAAGAACGAAAACGCAACACGACAGTAGTATACCACTAAACCATGGTATACAGGATGCGTGGACGGAAAAGGGCGGATTACTTGTCATTGTATAAGAATGGCGTGCAAGAACACAGCAATACGAAACGCAAACAAACACATACATACCACATACAAGCTGATAAAATGTATTAATTCGACGGGAGCACCACAGTGACGCTCAAGGCGGAGTGTGCCACAACAAAATATGAATGTACATTGAAATTATAAGATGACACTTACGGCTAAGGCGGACATGTAACAAAAGTGGCCATAAACCGTCAGCATAATTAATAAAATAATTCGTGATGCTATAAAAAAACGGCTGTCTCAACATAGCGACATGGCTGGCACTTGGACGCACACTTGGTCAAGGCAGAAGACGGGACATGACATGTGAATATAATATATATTATCATTATGTAGATGTCGTTGATAGTGACATCTTGGCCAGGTGCAACGGCGGGTTCGTTTTAGTTCAAATCCACGATGACGGGTGTATCACCAGCTGAAGTCATATGCACTACAATGCCTGCGGTGAAATCACGAGTTTTCAACTTGATTTTTGTCAGTCCTGCATATTTCAGCTCATTAAAAACTATTGATGCATCGAGTTGGCGGAGGACAATGACCGGATCTCGAGTTCGGACGAAATATTATTGTGAATTCACTGTGATATTATTTTTGGGCATGTATATTAATGTATCATAAGAGCATAATTTTTTAAACTGTAGAATAGAGAATACATTATTCCGCAGTGTTCGTTATAACAATAATACTAAAATAATATAATTTAAAATAGAAGGATTGTATTTTGATCATCCAAATTGGGTTTATCTACATGTGTAAACGACGATCTATGCGTTGATGCAAAAAAAAAATTGAAATTTTTAATATTTTTTCACTTTTGAATTGCGTTGACATTAATGTTTATATTAGCACTGTGCTATCCATTGAAGGTTCGGACACACTATAAGACTGAATCATTCGACCCACTGCACCACCAAGTTGGTGGCACCAACACTTTCTTTTGTTCTGCGATATTTACGCTTTGTGGCTTTTGCTTAAGGTTGATAGGCGATGGTTTAGGGATACTCGATGATATAAGTAGTAAGAGTCACTCTGGTACACTTTTCATAATATCAGAATAAGATCAGAAATTACAATTAATAAATGCACACCTTTTAAGTAATATGTTTACTTAAAAGAAATTTGTTGTATATACATTATAACCTAAAATGTTGTATAACTGCAGTAGTCCTAAGTCGGTATGAATATGTGTTTTTATAGGAGAATTCATTAATATGGTAGGTATCAAGCATTTAGAAAAAGAATGAACAGTTAATATTTATAGAACGTAATAACATGAGAAACTTGCACTTACATTTCTCACTATTGTAATTTGAATAGACGATTACGTTAATAATTAATATTTGTTTCCCCTATTACATCAGTTTTAATATTGTCAAATAAATTAATCTAATGCCGAATACTCTATGATACATCACATTTCACTTCTTTTATGTTCTCAACGTATTATAGCCCCCATATGTATATAATATACATATTTTTTAAGTTTCACTATAATTAAACAATACAACAAAATATTAAAAACATTAATTGCGTACATCATAATTGTTTGTACCATCAGAAATATTTCAAATCATAAATTATACCAATCTATTCCTTATAATTTAATAAACTTGCAATGAAATTAAAAAAAAAAAAAATAATGGTAACTAAAAAAATGGTTTTTTAACTAATATTTTTAAGGCATTTCAGTATTTGTTATTTACCTTGGTCAATAATGAAATTATATTCTCAAATGTACAATTTCTTTGCAGGGAACTATACGTTTTGTCCACACCCATGGCATGGTGACATTATTGAGCGAAAATCATCATGTTGCCACAATAGTGAAAATGGTAATAAGTTATAACAATTAATGACTGACAGATTAGGATCTGGTGATATGAGGAATTCTTACATTAATATTGACATTTTTTTTTATATAGATTAGGGCCTTATCACACTTGCCAGTTTGCCACCACAACGGATTCCAGAACATCTAGAAGACTTCCATATTCTTGAGGGTTTTCTGGCAATCACAATGCTGGCAACTCTTATGGGCATACTAGCTGAACCGAATTGTTCAGTTAGTGCCTAGTGGACTATGTTCGACAATTCTGGTTAACAATAGTACGTCCATCTAGGTTTACTGTTTATAGTGTAAACTTAAGGATTAAAAACAATTAGACCACTCCTTAGATTAGATTTTCCAAACGGACAAAGAAGGAACCACACATTGATGAAACAAGGAACACCTTGTTCGGTAAAAAAGTATGTATCTGAGCCAGACTTTTCTAACCCGAACTGGAGGATGGAATACTTAGAACGCGATACACTTCGGATTGTAAAAAATGATGTAAAGTGTGCTAGCAACGTAGGTAAATTTCTTAAATCCATATTTATATA
>NW_019102436.1:0-265737 GCF_001856785.1 Myzus persicae
ATCGACCACCTTGCCCTTGCCCTCATCGCCCCATTGGGCGCCCAGAACGACGGTCACCTTGTTGACGTCTGTACCGTTGACGGCCATGATCGCCGATAGAGGATATGGAAAAGGAAAATCGAAAACGTCCGGACGGAGGGTCGCCGACGGCGGCGGACGAAAATCGGAAATATTATATTACGATTAGCGAAAGAGGGTGATCAACCGAACAGCCGGACGACAGCAGCGGATTACTGCCCGAGCCCGACACGACGCGAGTCGGACGATTGAATGATGATAATATTATTGAATTATTTGTGTTAGACGCGATTCGACCGGCCGGCTGTCATAGCACACGAGGAGGGACGTCCCCGTCGACGGCGCGGGTTTAATGATCGAAGGCGGCGGAGGTGGCGGGGAAGCGTCCGGGCAATGTCTGATAAACGACTAAAGCGCCGAACGGAACGACGTCGTCCGCGCGCGCAAATCGTCGTCGTCGTCGTCGTTGTTGGCGGCGGCGGCGGCGACGGCGGCGGTGGCGATAGGCACCGGAATACAGTGTGGTCGTCGTCTTTGCGTGCGAGATTTAATTATCGGTGACGGACGAGTGAAGACGACCGACCGCGACGAGCAAAATATAGTCGCTATCAAAATTATTATTGTTATTATTACTATTACTACGGGCCCGCCCTCTCCCGTCCTCCCGACCGTGCACACGAGTACGCGCGCACCAAAGACGTCAGCTGAGGCCTACGATCGACGAATAATGTGTTCTTCGTGTTCGTAACGATTATTCGTGTCCATATTATTATTATTATTATTTTTATTGTACGGCATCTTGCCCATCTTCCCAAATCCCGGGATTCACGACTGATAACGGCATGACATAGTTTTATTATGATAATGTAATTCCGTCGACGAGATTCGCATGATATTTTTCGTAGGACGATAGGTCGTACGAAATAATATTTCATAATACCGAGTTATTCTTTGCTCGGCGTACGACGGTAATATTATGGCAATCGGGGGGCCGCCGCACGTGTGTCTGTAGCTTGAATGACAGCTTGTGCCAATGTCGTACCCATACTCGCATGCATGGGCTACGGGAACGTTTCGATTTTTCCAAGCAGACCAACAATTCAATAATTGTAACGTTTTAATCGACCGACGGAAACGACGATTAACCGAGATGCTACCATTCCCGGGATTTGGGTATCTATCGCATTCGACCTGAGCGGCAAACCGAACCCTCGAGGTGTGGGTGGTCCGGTCGGGTGGGTATACCGGGTGGTCTGCGGGGAAGTGGAAATTGGAAAGCGAAACGGCTGATTACAATATCGTACTCGTCGGCGCCGCCACCCCCGCAAACAAGAGTCGTACGCCGCCGCCGACCCTGTTCGCAGTGTTACCGCGTCGCGTTTCGTGTACTCCGGTACCTACTTGAACTTCGCATTTGCAACGCATAACGCCACAGCCATTCGCCGTTGTACCTATAACAATAATAATAATAATAATAACAATGACCTATATTATCAGAACCGCCCCAAAGTTTTTCGAGGCCGGGGGGGATTTGATGCAGGGGCCCCTCAACCATCATAACTCGATATGAAAAAAAATATTGTCACCGAGATTCGCAAGACCAAACAAGGTCATTCAAATGCATGACATGTAGGTGTTAATGTAACTTGAAGTCTCCACATAAGGTATTAAATTAAAACACTCTGGAAGCTATATAAGTTGCTCGCACTAAAGTATTAACTAAACAGTTATTAACAGTAAACTTTAAACAACGAAAAAGTAATAACAAAAATATTGAATATACAAAATTGGTTGATGTTTATTGGGTAGCAATAACTAGGTAATAAATAATAGCTAATAAGTGTCAAGTAATAACTAGGGCTCTGATTTATATGTATTTATATAAACAAAGTATGTATTTATACAACAAAACTATGTATACACAAATATGTGCTAAAAAGTTCGAAGTATGTATACCTATCAAAAAAAAAATAATAATAATAATAATAACAATAAATAGTATAATAAAAAAAAATGATTGTTTATCTGGAGATACTGGAGATTGTAATTTAGATCAACATATATTTTTCAATTTTAAAATTCAAAAGACCCCCGATTCTATCGTAAAATTGCTTTATTTACACTTTTAGCCACGTCAAAAATACGTCCGGTTGACAGTTCGACACCATCGAACCGACGATTCCGTGCTACACATATACCTACTATTAAGTTTTGGCTTAGTTTATGATAAGCTTTCAATCACTCAAGACCTCTGAAGAAAACACGTTAAAACTGTCAAATATTCTAAATATTTGAGAAAAAAAATGAATAATTATGAAATATGTAAAAACATGTATTTATGTCAAAATATGTAAAATCAAATAAGTACACCTCATTTTATGCAGAGCTATACGATTTTATATGTATATCTCAATTAAATTATTATTAATGTGCACGAATTAAGAAATCTTAATTTGTGATTCTGTGAACTGTGTTATAGGTCCGTAGAGTAAAATTAGAAGGCTCGGATGCATAATCGGATATAATGAATAAAGTTGTGTTATACACTAGTGGCTTTGGATGTTTTTTTATGAAGGTATATTTATTGGTTTGTTTTGTATGTGTATATTCATCTTTTGGAGCAGCTGCTATAACTTTCAACTTTAATGGTAGTTTCTGATATCAAATCGTTAATAATTGTTTAAATTTTAATAGCTTAAAAACTCGAAAGTTAAGATTCTCATAAAAATTTTCTTAGACTTCTCAGAGTATTCTTTATGTACCTTTTTTTTTCCGGATAGAACTGACAGCAAAGGAGGGTCTGTCTGCACAATGCTACTCCTCTGCTGCCATCGTTTATTAATGAATAACATTAAAGACATTTAAACACAATACTGTACAAACGAATAATCACATAGCGCAATTCTTTATGTATCTAATAATAATAAATAGGCACATTCATTTTTTATATATATAACTATGTTTGATATTCTAATGTAAAATTTGGACAAAATTGGATATATATAAACGAAAAAAACAATTGAGTATAGGTAGTTGATTAAGAAAAAAAAATAGTTGTAAGGACTTGGGAATTTCCATTATTATTACGTCTCCGCTCAGAATCGCTTTTTGAGTACAACGACTTTTCATTTAATTGAAATCTATCACATCCATCACAGATTACAGTACCCTGCTCAGTGACAAGATGCACACAAAACCTACTCTGAGTGCGACTTCTTCTGTTTTTTTTTTTATATTACATCGATTTGGTAACTTTTACATACAATTTAACAATTAAGTAACAACGTTATCTGTATTTTTTTTCATTTTTTATTAAATTTATTTCAACATTTTTTGATGTACATACTACATAGAATTTTTTTAATGTAATATTTAAAACTCATATTTATAAATAGCTCCATGCTCGTCAATTATTAATTTTGTATTGTTAGTTTTAAATTTTTAAATATTACAAACAATTTATCGATTAACAAATATCAAAGTAAGAATATTAACTATTTTAATTTTATAGCAAATTATAATAGTATGTACACTGTACAGTATAAATATTTAAAAATGCTGATGACTGTCACTTTAAAATTCAAATAAAGAAAATACACAAATAATATGCTTACCTTGAAATTTGATTATAGATAAATTTACTGTAATATTACAACTAACAATACATTTTATAGATAAATGGATTTTTCCGAATGTAAATGTACAATGTTGTACGTTTGTTAGACGGATACAACACCATCAAGTTGTTAGACGGAGATAACACATAAAGTCCTCTTAATGAGTCATCCTACTAATGAACTATCATATTGTATTTTACATTTGTGTACAAATTATAAGTGATATATGTTATTTTTAAATTAATTTAAATGTAAACACTCATTTTCTTGAAAAGTATTAAGTAGGCAATTATTAACGTTTATGGGATTATTTTTTTTTATATAATTTGAAGTAAATACTAATTACTCACTGAATACTATAATTGAAAAAGCCTGTGTCAAATATAAATACTTAATAAAATTATGAATAGTAGGCAATATTAAATGTACGCACTATTGAACTAATATCTAATATTACATCGGGAATATATTGTACATTGTCCGCTGTGCGTCAGTCAATTTCTAAGTTTCGATAAAATATATATAACGACCAGCACGTCGATACCTATCCAATGTTCATTCCCCTCACCTTTCGTTAATGATGTACGTAAGTTTTCAAAGATTTTTCCATTGATTATAAATACTTATAATACTAAATAGTAGTATTTATTATCAATGCTTATATAAATATGCCCTTCTTCTAAATCCTAATAGGTACTATATTTTATTATTTTAAATGGCAATATATACCTTTCAATTTGTATTAGAAGCTATGAGATATAATGGTAAATGTTATGATATGTACCCGTATTGTATATATTATGAAGTGGTTCAATAAATTATACAGGTGCAATATATAATAAGTAATAACTAACATAAGTACCCATTATATAGATATAATTGCACTTTACTAAAATTGTTTTCCTTTATATATGTTGTTCTGCAATATACCTAAGTACAGCCGAGTCATGACTCGAAGTTTTTTCTTGCCTCCGAAGTATAGATAAGTATTATATTTGACGTATTCAGCTCGAAAAACGCTAAGTTGAATTAATTTGTATCCTTCTTGGCTCTTGAGATTCGAGTTATCGAGATTTGACTGCATCTTAGTTATAAGATACTTCATATAGATTATGTAGATTTTGTAATTTTATTTAAATTTATCGCTATAATTATTAATATTATATGAATAATAATAGGTATCGATAAATATTTTAACACAAAAAAAATTTTAGTTATGATATTTGATTAATATATTAGCTTTAGTATTTCTGTAGACTATAGGTAATTTATAAATGAATACCTATATTTATTAATATAATAGCATGAATCGCTTCAATAACCAAATATCAAGTAAGTAAGTTATTTACAAGCAACTGTACCAACTGTAGGTAATAGATCTTATTATTGATCATGAGCCATGACTATTAATGATGTACTTATGTGTCTAGTTTATATATTAGTTAAAAATCCATCAATAAATTACTTATTTGCTCATCAGATTTAGTTTAAATATAAGGCTAAAAATTTAAAAAAAATTTTCAGTCGTATTTCTATGATAGAATGAATCAAAACTTTAAATTATTTTAGTTTTTTGGTTTAATAATAATTAACTTTTTACACTATTTTAAATGTCGTATTTTGTTTTATTTTTAGATTCGTTCGTTATCTTAAAGGAGAAATAACTTTTACTACAACTTACTGAGGAAGTTTGCTTATAGAAGTTAATATGACAATTGACAAACATACCCAGGGACCAAAAATATCAAAGCTATCACCTGAACTTAATCATAAATATTCTTAACTCGAATACTCCGTTTAACAATATGTATACCTTACTATAAATATTATTTGTATTCTTATATATTTTTTGATTGGAGTATTTAAAATTATTTTTATCAAAATGATGATGTTTTCAAATTTATATTTTTTACTCTCATCTTACTGACATCAGTCTTTTTGTGACCATATTGTAGACACACACTGGTCACATTCATACATTTAAATGTATTTTAGCTATTTCGGAGAAAGAATAATATAAATATATAATTTCAATACTATACAGTATGTATACTTATTACTTGCTATATTACGCTTCAACGCTGATTATAATGCAAATGTTTAACACAAAAGTATATAAAAATTGTGTTGAGCACTTGAACAGTTAAAGATGAAGTGAGTGTGAAAGACTAGACACACTGAAATACAAAATGGTTTTCAGTTCCCATGTCGAGTCATTTTGTTACGCCTCGATTAATGACCCGAAAGAATTTTGATAAAATACACACTCGAATACTCGATGATTAGATCTAATTACTTAAGACTTTTCACTGAGGGTTAATGGCTATCATTATGAAAATTGTTAATCGGAATGTGTGACTAGCTGTTTATAAAAATGTGGACACTGGACAGTGGCATGTGGCAGTGCGGAAGTGCATTAGTTTCAAAAAATTAAATTGTATATATAATCTTGTTTTCATTAAATAAATACTATTTGATTGAAAATGTGCAAAAAAGCTTAAAAAAGAAACAAAAAAAAAAAAAATCAAAAATCAATCCAAATATGTCTCAAAAAAATCTAAATATCGTTATATATGCAACATAAAATTACATATTTGACTTTGTCGTAATATGAAAAAAATTGTTTCTAGTTGTCCATTTTTTACATAAAACAAATACACACAAATGCTAGAAGCCCTCTGCAGTCTGCATTTATTATTATTTTTGATGTAATACTTTCATTTCACACTTGCTTAAATATTTTTCAAACAATCTAAGGTATAATATATATGTTTTATGTAGTAGTCAGTACTCAGTAGTGTATAGGGTAGCATGTCCGCATTTAGAAAATTGCCGTCATATTGTTATAGGAGCAACTAACTATTTGTCGCACCTAAACAAACAATTTTACTTAAATTCAAAGCTGTATGAAAATTCAATCATTTCATTCTATTTGATTGACTTAACGGGCTTCACGTAAATCAACACTTTTATGAATGGAGATTTTTTTCCTTTAATTTATATTTCATAAACAAAAACAAATAATGAAAAAACAAAAATTGTAAAATGACAAAAAAAAACATTGGTTCATGTTTGTTAAGTTACTGGTCTTTCATGAAATTATCTTCATATCCTTTCTTAAGCTGTTCCATGAAAATAAATAACAAGATTGTCCCTGGTGCCACTCGTAAATAATAAAAAGGCCAACCTTTCCACAAAGCTGTAATTCCCTCGGTCTTCAGCAAAATCGACGCCACTTCTATTATGCCCGAGTATTCTGGTTTTCCATCTACAATTTTCTGTTGTTGTATTCTATGAATATGATGTAATGCCAATATATATATATTAATAATACATAGATATATAAACCTTTACAGTTATAAGCAGTATCAGAGGCCAGAGGGGCCATTAGCTGTGCTATATAAATTAAATATAAATATGACTTGTGAGTTGTGACATATAATTTATATAATACTAATATTTTTAAACTTGTATGCTTATATGTATGAACAATTACCTTTCATACTAATTGATATTATAAAAAATGTTTATATACCTGGGCTCGTGACTTGTGATTCTAAAAAAAGTCATTATAAGTGTAATAACATTCACTTAAAATTGTTCATTTAAATGCTGAAAATGCACTGAAAATGCAAAAATATACAGAAAAATGTATTGGACAAGAAAAAACAAACTAGAACAATATATTTTAAATTAAATTCGAGAATGACTGAAAATATAAATATGACGTGTAATAAATTCAGTAGGTAGTTATCTTGAATATCACGAAACAAGATAGCACTTGTAATATAATATATAGAGGCCTCCTTATCGGCGGAATTTCTAATGACTAAACTGCAACTCATCAATCCATGCTTATGTGACAAATTATTATGTAAATATAAATTGATGAAACTGATTAACATGCTCTGACGAAAAAATAAATCCATTATTTTACTTTAAAAAGACAGTATAAGCATAAAATAGTGCTAAAACATATAAATAATAAAATAGCATAAGAACTAAGGAATATTTTGAAGTATGCAAATGTTACAAGTCACGAAAGACTACTCACTAATCAGATATAAAAGTGTTTTTTATGTATTTAATGTTTTTAAGTATTTTTAAAAATGGTGCACTCCCAAAATAAAAAAATTCTAGATTCCTCTCTAGTTGTACTTTTGTAAGATATTACCTAGTCTTTAATACGTCCATTGGATTCGAGCAGACGGAATATACAATCCCAGAAATCATGCTTGCTACGGTGTGGAGCTTCAAACCGTTTTCCATATTATCTAGAACCGTTTTCAAAGTAAATATACATATTAAAATATTTTTGCATTACCAGTGCTCATAAAAGTTAGTTAATGCCAAATCATCACATGTGTAATATTCAATTTTGGCTTTTTGGCTTTATATGTGATATTATATGCTTAAACCACTGGTGTGAGGGTAACTAGCGATCTTACAATTATCCATCATATACACTTTAGCCTCGTCATACGACATCAGCTGCGTCAGATTGGCTGTCATCGCCCTAAGCATGGTTGCCACCGTCCCTCGCCACAGCCCTGATATGCCTTCATCCTTCCTTATTTTTATCAGTGCGTCGAACGCGTTTTTGTAGTTGCGACGGCTCTCCACTGGCAATCGTCCGTCGGCTGTCATGCGGACCACAGCAATCTGTGATCATTTCAAACGGGTTTCAAATGATTAACGACTAAAGGACGCCCACAGAGCATTAGCTCACTGGGTGTAAAATATTTTTGGTTTCAATATAATCCCCACACTCCCTTAACACTACATTGATATGAAATCTTACATGACAAATCATAACTTATTTTAGTTAATTAAAATACACCGGTCACTGATTTATACCATCGGCGCGGGTAGGTATAAATTCTCTTCCGGGCGTATCTGCAACGATTAACTACATACGTTGTATCCTACAAAACGGCGCTCAATATTACCGATGGTTATAAATCACCGAATAATAATATTCACCATGATATAAACAACATATTATAGTATGATCGTCAAGGTCTAGAGCGTCAATCGGTTATCCATATTATTGTCATCCAAAAATGCTATAACTATTACACGCTATACGCTACGTCACGCATTCACGTGCCTATTTTCAAGTCCTGACCGTCTAAAAGTTTCGATCATACCTTGTTGTTTATATCGTGATATCCGCATTGGATAATCAATAATTACGTCAGTCGGTGTGGAAATGAACGCAGCGAATGCTCCGGTGGACATGCTGGCTATTGCGTTATTTATCACGGTGCTTTGCCCTCGTCTGAAACACATAACATATCGATAAAATAATTATCTTAATATTATGTATCAGTATCACTCGATTTCTAATGTCAGTGATACATGACGAGATTATCAATTATCATACTGCTATACTGATGCTGTGATTTTATATCCCTCCCCCCCCCCTGTGAAAAATCCTATGGACACGCTATATTGATGCTATGAATATTGAATATGTATATGATTATTGATTACATAGAACGATTTACACGTTCGTTTTACGATTTTACATTTGAGACTTAGTCAGTGTAAATTACAATATACTCGTGTAATAAACTTATAATGTGATATACATATATTTACAGCTATTACGTCAAAACTAAATTAAAAGTAATTACATTTAAAACAAATTATTCAACACGCAAATCTCAATAACGTCACCGTACCTACATAACTAAATAGATGCAATTCCGTCATTATGTGAAAATATCACATTGTCACGTACACACGTTCACGCAAGATTATTACTATTATTCGTGAGACTTGTACACGGTCTTCTTGTTCATACTTAAACGGGTAATATTTATATATTATTATAATGTATAGTAGAACTAAAAGTCATAATGTATATAAATATATTACGCGTGTCGTGTGTAAATGTATTTAATTTTCGAGCACCCGCAATTCCATTTAAACTTAAAACGAAGCAAAATATATTTTTAACTTGTCGGAATTTGCGTACGGGACGCATTCGTAAATGTACACGTACACTTTACGTTTGTATAATATTAACCTTAACCAGCTATCCTGCCCAGCAGTTCTGACGTCTACATTTGTTATAAAAAAATACATAATTTCCAATATTCCTACTAATTAAAATAGTTATATAATATGTAACTAACGTCAACCATTTAAATAAACAAAAATATTCCTTTTTCGTGAGCAGTAAATAAATGAACGTGTTAGCTTTAGGTACATATATATATTGAAAAGATAAGCTATAGATACCCTCCAAGCCACTAGGAATCTATTGATATAACGCTTATTTAAAACGACCCAGTAGTTTTTAAGTCTATATTAATTACAAACAGACAGACAGACTGATATCCATTTGTTATATACTTATATATTATACAGACCCGTAATCGATATTAGCTCACTTTTTCAATTCATCAACGAGTGATGTATAGCAGCCCACCCGAGTTGACGTAAATACTACTTGTCTTACAAAGTTTGCAGTAATGCCTTTATAAAAACCCGAAAGTTTTTCTGTTTTTGCCATGTTTATTATTGCATGAATTGAGTTCTTGTGATCTGAAGTCGCGCCCTTTTCTCCACTTAGTTGCATACGAAATTTCAGCACTTCTAATGGATGTACGAACACCGCAGCTCCCATCCTAATGCAAACCATGGTTATACAATTGTTTTCAATTAATGGCAGAAAACAGATAACATTAATTAGTTGAAATTCAGCTTTTATATTTTATTTTTACCCTGACAATCCAGCAATTGTAAAGTTCACGTAAAATGGCAGAACTTTTTTCTTCTGTTCGTTCGACATGTTGTTTTAGTACCGGACTAGTTATTATTCGTTCATGAAATTACGATAACTAATTTTAGAAAATAAATTATATGTGTACGTGGTAGAATACAAAACAATTTGTCTTTATGCTTAACAACAGATAAACAGTTAGGTACACCGTTCGTATAATATTAAAATTATTTAAGCTAAGATTAAGATAATTGTTCGAAACGCTTAAAGTTTTGTTTTGCCACGAAAATACAATAACCGGATACCGTACTTTGTGGAGTATTTATAATAAGGCACCAATTAGGTATATGTATGCTTAATAATGGTAATCAATAAAATGTATGGAACACTGTGTCAAATATTACATGTTTATTAATATGTACTTTATTTTTTATCAAATTTTTTTTTAATTTAATTTAATAATAAAACATAACGCAGTTATAATATGTCAATTGTAAATAATAACGATATACTTGTGTTTGTGTTTAAAACACAAACACAATAACCTTCAATTGCCAATTTATACAGAATTCAAATTGTTGGTACAATAGTTTAATCTTTAATATACCTACACTTCATTATTTTCATATGTAAATATTATAATAGTATATTGTATATATTATGTTTTCACATGCTAATAGTGTATATGTATTATTGTATTAACTATAAAGTATATAATTTGTATACCTATAGGTAAATGTACATGTATACACCGAACATATATACACAATACATAGTAAACACGTGCAAGGGCGTTATCAAAAATTATTCAAACTAACAGAAAACAACTAAAATAATTTGGTATTCACTTGGCTCGTTTATTTAGCACTTACTATACAGGGTAATTCACCAAACATGTTCTCTAGGAGTAAAATTTTTCCTTTAATAATGAATATATTCAAATTCTGATTTTTGGAATTTTTAAATATACTTGTAGACCATGTATTGAAATTCTTGAAATTTTTTGTTATACTTACGGAGTGTCTTGTGGAGATACAGACTTTTATTTTTCAAATGATAGCATCTCTCCCTTTTTGTAAATTACTTAGTGGATAATTGTTTCAAAAATGTTGACGTATAAAATAAAAAATTCGTGAGTAGTTTTTCAGTTATCAAAATGTTTATTCTAAGGATAATAACCCTTAAAAGGTTTTTACAAAAATATAAAATACAATATTTGATCTAGTATTCTAATAATTATTACTTTTAAAATCACAATAGTCATAGCATAGTCACATATGCATCCCATTTATAGTTTGGCTGTCATTCGAAAAATAAGTCTATATTTCTACAGGACACTCCTTAGCAGTAAAACATTTTTAAGGATTTGAAAATAATAAAGCCTTAAAGTATATACAATAAAATCAGATTTTGAATTACTGTATTATAATGGAGAAGAAAAGGGAGATGTGCATGCTTGGCGAATCATCCTGTATATATATCAGTCGTAGTTACGCTGCCCATAGAAGTCTCTAACAGTTATCACCGTCTGTAAAGCTTTGTTAAGTTTAACACATAGGTACTTTAATAATACATGAAAAATATTCATATATTTATTAAGTCATAAATCGTAATATTTAATAGTATATTATATTATTATTATTAAGTATATGACCACGGGCTCGGGTTTTTATGTATAAATGCATATGGTTATACTGTGACTTGATAAATTTAATTGGGCAAGTGATAATTTCGTTTCAAATGATTTGTAATAAAATGAGCCATACATAATTTTACACATTTAGTCATAAATACATATTTCACAATAATTCTATTTTTTCAACATATTTAGACAATTTTGATGATTTACGTAGGTATCAAAGTATGTATTAGTCAACTTATTATTAGATAACATTTTATTTAAGTATATTATATCTTTTCAATCATTAATCAGCGTTTATCGATATCCAAAAAATCAACAAACAACAAGCTGTAACGCGTGTTTCATGATTTAGTATAGAATACTAAATAGAATACTCTGAATACTACATAACATATAGTATAAAAATTATTTTTTAATGGAATCCTATTAAGTCTGATATTACAAGCTTAGCTGTTTACTAATAAGTCTTAAATGGCAGAAGGTAATTTCAACTGTACTAGGTCAAGCATATTAAGTTATGCATAATATGTAAAATTCATGATTACGTTTTGCTGTCGAGGGTGGTTGGTTCTTAAGTTTAGGAAGGAGTGAGCTTGGGCACAAGCTACGCTTTTCTGATGGCTCTGCAGTAACCACCTAAAATAACATTGTTTATTGTTTATTTGTGTGTAACTAAGTGTGCTTATTATACTGGAAGTATCATAACTTATTAAAATATATAGACTTATTTATAATATACTGTCAATTCATCACTACATCATTACACAGTTGAAATATTTATAATTGGAATTTTTTTTTTGTTTATCCTTGTTATTCTTAAAATATTTTTATCTCGTATCACCAAAACATTATTAGATATAATGCAAGAATTTTTTCAAATGGAAAAACATTTTACTGTACAATATTATCCGTAACAAAATATAGTGATAACTAATTATGCAACTTATAATATATCATTAATTATAATATTTACTACTCAAACTGCACCATTTAATTTTACAGTGTACATACTTAAAGCCGTTACAAACTTACAAAGTTATATTAACTACTCGGACTTTAATAGTTTAATATGTGAATATGTGAATAATATGTCCGTCAACGGTTCTGTTTAATTAAGTTAATTGTGCAACGACAATACAATGGTTGGTATAATGGTTCCTATTTAATTGGTAGGTATTGTTAAGCAATATGTGTCACTCGGGAAACAAACACGCCTTTCTCGAATATCGCTACATATTATTTTGTATATTATACCTTACTATACCAGACCGCCTACAATAATAATATGCAACAATAGCCCTTTTACCGACAGTGCAGTAGTTTATTGTTATATATTATTTTGATTATTCGAATTGTACAATGAGTAATGATGATATACGTGGGTCGTGAACTAATTTATTATGTTGTTGAGTTATATTAGTTAATTTTAGTGCAGTTGTTTGATCAATATAATATTTATAAGCTGCAGGGCTCGTAAGTTCCTAGTAAGAACACTAAAAAATGTTGAACACTTAAAAACTCTGGAACATAATATTATATTCAACTATGTTTCTAAAAATGTTCAAATATATATGCAGTAAAAAACGTTTAATTGTGCGATAAAACACTTAAATGTGAAAATAATGTAAGTTCCTACTTATTATTTTATAACTTATTATTATAAATTACTATAGCTCTTGAATTTTTTGAAACTGATGCCTATAATACCTATGTCTTATACGTATCATTTAATACGATTTAATAAAATTGATATAATATGCAAATGAATGAACATATTATGGAGATCTGATTATAACTATCCCTTCCAACCAATTGGATTTTGTTATATTATATAAATAAACTATATAATATTATTATATATTTATATAATCATAATTAATAATATTATACGAATGAAACCAAGGTCGATTTAACAATATTGACATAACTATCTACATAATACCAATCAATTAAATTTATAATGTTTTTAATAATTATAAATGTTTAGTAACTTCCAAATTCTAAAATAATATTATAAATACTTGTCAATGTAAACACTCAACATATTGTTTACATCAATTTGATGTGAAACAGGTACACTTGAACCTCGCATAAGATTAAACTCGTAGTTGTATTTAGATATTAAATCTATAGCTATGCAGGGTGGTCCATTTAAGTGTAAACTCATTATTTCGAAAAGTTTCAACTTCTTTGAAAATATTTTTTTACATATTATGTCATTTCAAAACAAAATTTCTAAAAATAAATTATATTTTTTCTTTTTATTGTAATAACTTTTTGAATGATACCATACATTTTTAATTTTATATTCTGGAGTAGAATATTATTTGGAGTATTTAAATCTATTCAAATCAAATTTCGGACAAGTAGTTCATTAGTTATAATCATTCAAAGCTTAGATAAGCGGAGTAGTGGACAACATTCTAATTCTGAGTAGGTTCCCCTGTATCACTCTATTCCGCTGCTCATCTAAACATTAAATGCTTATAAGTTATAAGTTATAACTATTGAACTGCTTGTCCGAAATTTGATCTTTATAGATTGAAATACTCAAAATAATATTTTGCTTCAGGATATGAAATTAAAATTATACGATATCTTTCAAAAAAGTAAAAATGAATGTAAACACTAAAATGGATCACCTGATATACATGAAATATTAAATAATAAAAATAATAATTAATATCTATACCTACTGTATTATTATGGGTATTAGTCATTACACTTCAATAAACTGCAGATGACTCATAAAAACAATAAATAAAAAATAGACTGTGTAGGTACTACGACTTAATTGCTTAAGCTACCTGATCAAAATAAAATATTTTAAAATGTTAGTTGATGTAGTACTAATACCTACTTAATACTCGAAATACCCACTTAAAAACAATAAGTATCTATAATTTTATTATTGTATTTGATGTTATCTTTATTGTATAATACACTTCACCCGCTAATAGTTTCTATCTCCATAATTTATCATATATATAGTTATATACAATTATAAATTCTATATGTATACGCACTACACAATTAGATTAAGGTGCACAGAAACATAAAAACTCGATTCTAATAAAATATATTATTTTGAATATAATATACTGTGGATAGTAATTTAAAATATTAAAAATAAATAAAATTATGGTTCTAAACTAAATCGTAGTCAATCGAACTATTCTTAGTTTAAATAATTAAGATAATATAGAAATTAAATGTACCTACCTATATACGTTACAACCGAGGCCGAAGAGAGGAGGCTTATATTGGGACGACCCTTTACTCATTAAAACATTCTTATAGCATATAGTCAGCACATTCACCTATTGGTGATCAATGATCACTGATCATGAATTAATAAAAAGTATTTTTCACTCATTCTTAAATAAAATATTTCAATAGAATTATAAAAAGAATATATTTTAAGTTTTAGAGTTACCTATTTAGTATTTAGACCCGAACTTTGTATTCATAAATGCATTAATATTATGCTCTTGCCTCTTGGAGTTTTTTTGTTTTTCACCAGAAAATACAAAACCAGATAGCTCCAAGCCCTCGACAGGAACAATTTCCTTCGGTTGGCATTAATTGAGTTTAAGTCATTAATTTCACTAACCACGATTCATCAAAAATATTATTATTAAATAATTAGCCCGTCCCTGATAACAACAATAGTATGTAGGAACCTATGTGGATATTTAAGCTAAATGATAAAATTATGAAACATAGGTACACTGTCTTGGATTGTATACATATATTTGACCTTGAAATGAAATGTAATATGAAATATTATTGTATGTCTTTGGCATTCTAAGCTTTATTTATCGGTCTGTAAGACGTTTAACGGTCATGGATCTTAATAAATATTTGCACTATCTTGAATCAATTAAAAAATGTACACCGTATATATGATGCCTTAGAGTCGAACGTCTTAACCAAATAGTAAATATTAATTATTTTTCGTCTAAATTTAGATAATGCAAAAACCAAAAGTAGGTAACTGCATATAGGTTATTACATATATATATATATATTTATTTATGTTTTAATTATTTTATATATTTATTTATTTTTAATTATTCAAGTTATATTATAATATATACAGAAATTTAACATATTTTGACGTCTCGTAGGTACCTACATATGATTTTTTTTGACATTTAAATATTTAATTAAATGTGCGTCATTAGCAACCATTGCTCTTATGTATTGGTTCTAAATACCGACGGTACGCGGTGTGTTGATAATGTAGGAAAATATATTTTAAAAATGACAAAATACCTATTTTTAAAGTATATATACAAAATCGTTTGGACTTCAAAGATAAAATTGTAGGTACCTATACATTAGGTCCAAGTAATGCAAAAGTAGCTCAGTCCCCCCATCTCAGTTCATTAAAAAAAAAATTAACCTATACCGCATAAATGTGTAATACCTATAGAGTATAGACTAATATATTTCAGTATAAACGATGACTGATTGATGATTGTGATGTAAAAATGTACCTATTGTTGGATTGTTCTCACAAAAAAAACCTGCAATTATGAAGGTTAACATGAATTTGTTTTCTTTTTAATTTTTAGGTTCAGTTGCGGCATGTACCCATTTAAAAAAATGTATTATGATTATTTTATTGTTAACTATGTAAGATATGCAGATGTAATTTCTTTTTTTATTAATATTATTAGAAATATACAATCTGCGTCCTAGGCTACAATAATAAAATATGTTACATAAATAACAAAAAAAAAAAATGAGATCGAAGATGCTATCCAGTGATGGCACTAAAATAGATATAGATAATATTCAATATTTTCAATTCGTGTTTTGTGGTTTTCTTCTGATTTTTATTAATTATTATTAAGTATTTAAAGTACACAATGGCGGTCGGTTACGCTGAAAACAGGGTGATGATTTTTAAAATGTATTTGATTGTTTGAAAAATGTAAGTACGGGGAACTCACCTAATTCAAAATTATCGAACTTAATAAAATATTAACTTTTCAAAACATTGATCTTTGAAATTAATGACCCTTTGGCCTTTACTTCTAATATTATACTTTACATACAGGTTTGAATACATTTGATAAACTAAGGAGTCAAATGCTTTTATAAAAGATTTCTTGATCGTATTAAAATCATACAAATTGTCTGATGCAAACTCTAGAATTTTTTACAATATTTAGTACTTGTAAGTAGTCTTCTAAATCCTAAGTCCAAGTGAGACATCTGGAGCAGAAGTCACGACGTGATTTTTTACGAGACTAAAAAATACATTATGCATAGGCACCTATAAAATAAGAAAGTGTCATCAATGATCAGGTCTACCAACATCGAATTTTGGACCCCTGTACTAAATGTTTTTGTTATCCCTATACATAACTTTCAAAAAAATACAATCCATTACAAGCAATACGAGTGTCCCATACTCGATGTCTACTTAATATATTATAACATACATTCATATCATGAAATATTATTTTATATAAAATACCTAAGTATTCCAATCAACATTTCAAACATTTTAAATATCAATATTTCAACAAGCCCCTAAAATACCCGGTCCCCAGTTTATTACGTCCTACAGCCCCCCCCCCCCCCCCGCGGTAGTGCGGTGGTTTCCGCCAACGACAAATAAATGACTTCCAGTATTTTTATAGTTTGTGCTCGTCTCAACTTTTGTAGTATTTAGGGTAATAGAGTACTTTTTATATTAAATATTTGTATTTGAAAATACAATACTCTTAGGTATGTACATAGGTGTGTACCTACACGCTTAACTTTAAAAATTCAAAAGAATTTTTCGTCACACTTTTGATTGTTTTTTGATAATCATTAGTATTTCATTTCATTAGTATTTTATTTATAATCAAAATCATATTATTAAACATTTTTTTGAACAGGTATTCATTTATTTTATTATTTTATACTTCTTTAACAACCATTTAATGTTTAATTAATATTGGATAAAGTATTCCAGAATTACAATACAACACATTTTTTTATTTTTTTATTTTCAGTATAAATGACTACACAATTATGCAGGTAGTTCAAAGTTATAAATTCTAATGATACTTAAATGTGATATCACAATTTTAAAAAGGTAATTATAGTAATTACCTACTAAATGCAAAATTATTATTTTTACATACCTACTTCTACAATTTAAATAATTAAAATAAAAAAGTATTTATAAATAAGGAGGTATTTATATTTTGACTAAAGTTTTCATAAATCGAAAAGGTTATATATTTACAGATATACATAGTTTATACTTCATATAATATTTGAATACATTTTTCGCGACTTTTATAGCTATATATAAGACTATATTATAAGACATTTATTATAACAATTAACGTTATATAAGCCTGTCTTAATAGGCATTAGGCACACATGTGACACGTAGAGAATTATGATAGTAAATAATAACTTATGTAGGTACCTACCCACGTCTGTATAATACCTATATCTAATGCGCTAATACTCATATATTACGTATATCATAACGAAATACTCAACAGCGGAATATTGCGCTATTGCCTATTGTAAGTACCTACATAGGCGCCGAGTACAGGACTTACAATAATATTATGATAATATGATAGGTTTATGATTGATAATAAGACTAAAAAATAGTGATGGCCTTCAAATATTTTTTTAGTTTTTACACACGCCACCCACGTTCTGCGTACCTATACCGTTTAATCTAAATAATTTCGTCAACCGTTGTCTGTTATTTATTTATAGCATAATAAAATATAGGTAGATACTAGCATAGTAGTATACGTACACTATAATAATATAAACCTACATACAAGTATTAGTCGCGTTTGTAATATTATGCGAAATCCATTACACCTACCTATGCAAAGTTATAGAGACTATAGACAAAGGAGAGCTTAATGCAACAAACGCACGATTTGACGTTCGAATAATAACTATTATAGAGTATAGTATTATATTATATAAAGTGGGTATCTTCTATTATATTGTACCTATGTGTATAGTTTATACCATATAATTTGGAAAAATAAATAAATAATGCGTATTATAGTGTTGTGTAGGTATAATATCCGTTCGTATGTTAGTTCGCTCGTTGTAAGCTATATTATGTATATGTAATATAAAAGTAATAAACGATTATTGGTGAAATATTGAAATTGGTTGTCGTCTTGACATTGTATAATAGTTAAACATTCACAAATACACACTTTATATCATATTAGGATTTATTACACAATGGGCATATATGATAGGTATAACTAAAAAGTATTGGTACATGTAAGTTGTAAGTAATAAAAATGTAAAATGAGCAGTTATTATCGCTGTTCGTTGTACTTCTATGTTTAATATGTAGAGGTACCTAATATTCTAATACCTTTATACATAGAAGTAGGCTGTGGGTATATTAGTTATTATAATGTGTTGGTTATTAGCTATTATAGTTATTAACAACTTATTTTACTTTGTATGAATACCTTATAATGAATGTGTGTATACATGTAACGTGGTCTAAGATTAGCCAAAAATTCATATCCCCTCTTGGCTCTTTCAAAAAAGCCGAGCTGGTTTAGTTACCAACAGAAGTTCCTTTTCGGTTTACACTTATATAAATACTTGTAAATTGTGATATTTGTGTGGGTATAAAGTAATATATTAATACTGAAAAATAAACAAACCTAGCGTTTAAATTTGTCCAACTAATATTTTTATTTTAAATAATAGATGGGTGTGCACTTTACAAGGTGATTCACCATATTTACAATTATTTCAATTTTTATACCATTTAAGGAGTTTCCTGGGGCGATACTAACTTCTTCTTTTCAAATGAGCACTAACCGCTTAAACTGTCAATTATTAAGCGGATGATTTTTTTTTGAACATTTCTTGTGTAAGTATATAGGTATTGATATCAACATTTGAGGAGTTATTTCTGAGTTTTTAAATATTTTATATTTATATTTTTTAAGAATATAGCATTTAGCCTTTAAAAATGGTTTCACAAAAACATTAAGAAGTAACATAATATTCGTTATAATTTACTATAATTTTACAAATTACAAATCGTATAATAGAAGGTAGGCATGGGCGCCCATTGGGGGGGGGGGAAGTGCTCTGTCAAGACAGGGCACTTGCCCCCCCCCCTGGAAAAAAATATTATGAATTTGTAACTCAATAAATATTAACACAATATTACCTTATTGCCGAAATTTTTTATTTTGACCCCCCCCCCCCTAAAATGTTACCTATGGGTGCCCATGAAGGTAGGTACTTACACAAAGTTAAATAACTCAAAAACTAGGTACTCATTTGAATTTTGATTTAGATAGGTACATCAAAAATTCTCAAAAAGTCAAATAATTAATAATTTAAAGAGGATAAAGGTGTATTTCTGATCTGAAAAAAAGAAGCTGCCGTTATTGCCAAAGGATACTCCTTAAATAGTATAAGAAATCTTGAATTTGAAAATATAACCTTTAACTTTTAAGTATATTTAAAAAAATTCTGTGAAAAGTTATTAGTGAACAAAATGAAGGTAATCATGCTTGGTGAACCACCATGTTTAATATAATAATATGTAGTCATGTTGGTACCTATACTATTACTCATGTGCATGTTTAAGGGTTAAGGTCTTTGCTATGTGTATTCTGTTTCTGTAGCAACACCTGCATTTTACTCTTCAGTGCCCTGCTCGTCTATAGTGTTGTTTCAGATGTTCTTAACACTGCTCTATTCTACAATTAATTCAATAATTATTTTTGAACATTCCCGGCCTTAGAAACACCTGCTATAAAAGTCTGGCCACGCCTATGCTGTTACTTTTAAAATATAACAATGTTATATGTAGTTAGTACCTATTCAGTAGAGTGATTGTGCGGCATAGCTAATGCTCATGTCAAATTGTCATGGACAATTATTGTTATTACTGTAATCATAATGATATGATACAATAAGACGTTCAAAATAATTGTGGAAATAAAAAAGGTGGGTACCTTTTATATATTTTAGTATTTTTCATTATGTGCAGTCGTGCAGAAAGAGCCTAAAGGGAGAGTGTTTAACCTTTACATTTTATCTGTAACTATCAACTAATACTAATAAGTAACAATTAATAGGTAATTAGTAACTAGGTACCTAGTAGATACCACCTACTTATATAGTTATATTAATCGAAGCATATCTATAAGTATTTAACTCATAGATATCTAGTACCTACCAACCATGAGCTAGGTTCCGATTTCCGATCTTTTTACAACTGGCTACCTATCATATATTTATATTTTAAATAATTATAACTTAAGAATTATTTACCTACCTTACCTAACCCATGCACATAATAACTAAAGTTCGGAGTACGAACTATTGAATAAAGAGCTTTGCCTCCGTTCCGCCGTAATGTGAATAAAACGTATGGCTTAATGTGATCAGCGTTGTCTTCGTCTCACAAACGTACAACATAGTAAGCCAATTATCTATCAAGTTTTTAGCAGTTCCAATTTTATGTAGTACTCAACCTTTTATGAGTGCGAATTGGCCGAAAATAAAAGCATCAAAAGTAAGAACATTAGGTACCTATCTATGCATTTTCACATGGGTTTATTTTTATGGTATTTTAATTTTAAGGCTAGTTATGAGATTTTTGAAACTAATATTTTACGTAGTCAAACCAAAATATTAATAAATATTCGTTTACACTGTGGATGGCTTATTTTTTTTTTTAAAGGTATAAGTAGGTACCTACATTATTAGGTTGTCCCCTTCGTTACCGACTTATCTAAGAGGATGCGCCAACACAATATAGTTATTACATAAATGTTTATGCGCATAAGTTTTATTTTACATTTAGGAACCTATTTATTCAATTATTTGTTTGTGTATTGTGTACCTAACACCTATCCATGGTTTCAAATATTGTAGGTACATATATTTGAGCGTTGCTATAGTTAAATTAGCTAATAATGAAGCCATGAAGGTAGCATTTAATTTAATAATAAAATACACTTCACTGTATTGGTAGCCGTTAGGTACCTGTTGAGTGTTGTAGTATCGTACTATAGTACGTCCGTCAGTTACGCACTTCCACCACAGGTTCTACTCTACCGCAACGATAACGGTATCATTTTGAGAACCCCTACTCCGATCAAACGGTTTGTACGTTTGAACTAGTAAACATTGCGCTGCCGCCTGCCCGACGGCCGTGATTATTTAGTATTTACTATAACCGATTTCCGAATCGCGTTGTCCGCCAACGACTTGGCAATGGACTACCGCCTACCCCGTCGTGACTAATAATTTTATTACACACGACTCTGCCACGACGATGATGACACCTAATGTATAGTTTAGGTATCGTCGATCCTGTTTAATGCGCAGTCGTCATGTTGTACCTCAAGATCATAGCCATACCGTGTTTCGTTCTGTCGAACCACGTCGTTCGGCCGAGTACGGTACCGATGGACTTAAACGTCCATCCAGAACACTTACCATACATACTGAACTCAAGAACCAATAACAATAAAACGGTATGTGACGACGATGGTTAAAATTTTAAAATAATCAAATACTTGATTACATGGTTGCTCAATGCTCAAACATACTCAATTTTTAGCTCTGTTGGGGCTACGAAAATGACTGTGATATAGAGCACCGCTATTTGGACCCCACGTGTCCAGGTACTGAAACCAGTTGGGCACCGACCAAACAGGATCAAATTGACACATTCTACGAACAAGGAGATTTTGGCTATGTGAAACAACAACGAGAAGAAATCACACACATGTGTGAGCCAATAAATAAAGTAATTTTTCATTACACTGGAGTCACTGACTTACATCTTTAATACAGTTTTATACATCATGTGTACACGTTTAAACCAACTTTAATTACTACTGCCAGTGTCGGTCTGGCTAATTATTAATTATTAGGGCCATAGCACATTAATTTACAATATTCCCCTTTATAAAAAAAAAAAAAATGGTATTATAAGAAAAAATTCATTTATGTTAAATGTATTTAAGTTAATATAAATAAAATAATGTATATAGGTATACCCTGATAATATACAACTTAAAAGTTCTACAATTGTTTTGGTAAAAATATATACTTTTTGATGATTAAGTAGATACAAAATTTAAATAAATGTGGGTAATAATATAATACTAAGATACCTACAGGATGTTAATTAATTGGGAAGTCAGTGCCTATCTAATTAAGTCACTTTTTAATTAAATATATAGTACAAATATTCTTCTTCTTTTTAAATTTATTATATGACTAATAACCTCCTTTTTACCAGTCTAAAAAAAATTCAAAGAAAGCTTAAAATTTTTTTTTCTTTTTTTTTTTAAATATCAAAAATAGCCATTTTGTAGAGTTATCTGTTTATAATAGAGAAAAAAGGGTTGAATTGGTAGGTTCAAAATATTTAAATTTTGAATTAATAAAAGCAACTTATATTTTTAATAATAGGTAGGTACAGCATAATATTGTAAAATTGTAATGATAAAAATATTAGTCAGGTTTCAAAGTGTAGAAATACGAGATTTATATTTTTTAAATTATAATAAATTGTGGTTGATAACAATATGTTCATATTATGTTTACATTATATGTTGATACAATGATATAAATGTAAATATTTTAATTATACCTTTAGGACGATTCATCATTGGAATGCACTAACCATTTGAAGTTTTGTCGTGGACATAATATTATGATAAATTTTGAAAATATATTGAACAAAAACCACCCAATACGATATCAAATGGATGTACTAAGTAGTGGTCAAATTGGTGGAAAATGCAAGTATGCATGATTGTAATTTAAAAATTAGTTAGGAAAAAAAAAGATAAATTAAATTTTTTTATTAATGTTTAATAAAATAAATCAATGGATTGTGTTTTTATAAATCAAATCAAAGAATCTTTTACACATTTGAAAATATTTTTCTTTTAACAGAAGTATACCAGAAAATAATAATTAACATCATAGGTAACTCACATATAGGTTTCATAAAGATAAATTGGATGCTCAGTGTGATCATCTGAGTCCATTACAGTCTTGGAGTCCCGAATTAAGATTTTTTACACAAATCACTGATTATCCTGGAAAATGTGATTTAATCATAACTAAACCTACAATCATTATGAAAATAGACGCAAGTAAATATTTTCAATTGTAATACTTGTTATTTATAATTTTGCTTTATTAGTATAGTATGTGTTTAATGGCGTTTTGTAACCTTTATTTTATTAGCTGTGAATATGTACCATCACTTTTGTGATTTTTTGAATTTATATGCGTCTCAGCATGTGAATGGTTCAGGAGCTAGTATGTTTTCAAAAGACATACACATATTAGTTTGGGAGTCATTTGCCTATGAATCTGCATTTAGTGATACCTTTCAAGCATTTACAAAACATCCTATATGGAATTTAAATACTTTCAGAGGAAAAGTTGTTTGTTTTAATGATATTGTCTTACCTTTACTACCAAGAATGATATTTGGGCTGTATTACAATACTCCTTTGGTAACTATAAATTATTTTATCTTTAAACGTTTATTATCTGTAGTGGAAATATTATTATATATAAGTTAGTAAATAAAATTAAAGAATGGCATTTATTTGTAATTATATACATATTAAGTGTAAGGTTTTTTTGGCTTCAGATTGATGGATGTGAAAACAGTGGATTGTTTAAAGCATTTTCCCAACATGTGTTACATCGCTTGAACATTTATCAAGACCCAAATGGCAATGAAAAAATAAGGATAACATTTTTATCTAGAAACACAAAATATAGAAATGTATTGAATGAGAATGAATTAATAACGGCTTTAAAAAATCATTCTCAGTATGAAGTAAAAAAGGTATTTTTGACTAACAAATGCATTACATAGTTAATGGACTAATCAAAATGGTTTTAGGTTGTTTATAGTGGCAACTTCTTATCTTTTAAAGAACAAGTACACATAACTTATAACACTGATATATTTATTGGAATGCACGGCGCTGGGTTAACACATCTTTTATTTTTACCCGAATGGGCAGTGTTATTTGAACTGTGAGTATGATTTTTACTTATAGAAATTTATATTTATTGTCAATAAATTATAAATTTAAAATTAATGTAGATATTCATTAGTACAAATTATTAATTATTATACATTTTCATTAACAGATATAATTGTGAAGATGAACATTGTTACAAAGACTTGGCTCGCTTGAGAGGTGTTAAGTACATAACATGGAGAGATATAAATAAGTTTACTATTCAAAATAAAGTAAGCAATTAATATTTCAAAAAGTAATGATTTGTAGAAAAAAAATGTAGGCTATAATTTTAACATTTTATGTAATAACTCAAGTCCAGATTTGTTGCATTAATAGCTTTAAAATATGCATTTATGTATCATCAAATCTTAAGTTTAATATACATCTAGTATGCATATTAGTATGCTTGTAATTTTTTTTTAAGAAATTAGTAAAAATATTGAGTATCGTTTCTTTGATAAATATTATAAACTTAGTATTAGAACTTTTTGTATGCAATGATATACTTATCATTAAATTGGAAATTTGACACATACGTTTTAGTACCAAAGCCATGTTAATACGACAAATATAAACGATTTCTATTTAGAATCACATCCAATGCGATAAAATATTAGCTGTTTTGTTCACTTTTGTATTATTTTTTGTGCTTAAGTAGGACATAATATTAAGTAATGACAAGGTCCATTCTCACTTTTTGCACTTCGCTAATGATTTGATTGTCTTGTTGAAAACTGTGAGATCACGCTAACACTGGGAAGTTGGGAAATGTGCAGCACAGACGTAAATCAGTCGGCCGACTGATTATTATCTTTTAAGACAGAGTATAATATAAAAAATTGATTCATAAAAAGAAAACTTTTTAGAGTATTTTCAATCTTCTACAAAATATTTATTGAACAAATCGTGTTGACATTCTTCGACTCTCATTAAAATGCACTCCCCCTCCAAAAAAAAAAATATGTATAAGTCATATAAATTTGGACTTTTATAATTATTAATAATATAAAAATTTAATTTAATAATAGAATTGAATATTTTTGTGTTGTAGGGCCAACATCCAGATCAGGGTGCACATGCCAAGTTTACCAACTATTCATTTGATAAAGATGAATTCTTAAGTCTAGTGGATGAAGCCGCTACACATGTAAAAAAAGTTAAACACGGTTATAGTCCTAAATTACATGACGAACTTTAATGTCTGTTTGTTGTGGTTCGTTATTAACTGACTTTGATGTAATTTTGCTAATTATAAATGTGAAGCTTGCACGTTTTTTTTTCTTTACTTTTTATTTGAAAACATGTTGTTTGGTTATTTTTTGTTTTTATTATGTAATTTTTCACTTTTTTAAATAAATAATTATTTTTTTTTATCACTGAATGGATTGTTATAATTTTATTTGTCTACATATTATATTTAACTGTACATGAAGTATGATGATAAATTTCATAAATTCATCAGCAGTCATTGTTGGTGCATTTCCTTGTTCCTTTCATAAATATTGTAAATTATATTTTATAACAAAATGGGGTATTGTTGAAAAGTATTTTCTTACTTACTAATTAACTTTTATTATGAACTCAATGTCTTTTTGACATAAAACCAGTGCCATCAGTACATTGCAATAAATGCATAGATATACAAATTATAAATTTAAGTATAATTGTGAGCCCAGTACATAAATTGTGGGCAGTACAGCACAAATAATTTTACATAGAAATTATTTTATGTATGTAAATTTGTTGGTAATAGTTAAGCATTTAAGAAACTTTATTTTTTTAAAAAACTGTTTCTATGCTGATAATTGAAGAAACTATAGTTTAAAACAGGTTTATTGTGGATTAGATACTATTCACAGTTTTTAAATTAGTTTTTTTGAATTTCCCTGTACATATTTTATTTTGCATGAAAAAGAGTGAGTAAAAATTAGATTGCTGAATTTTATTCTCTGTTCAAAATTGTTTATAAAATATAATGATTATTAATTGCTATTATGAATGGTATTACATGAATAGATGTTAACCCTAGTAAATCACTACATTACTACAGACATACTATCAGTTTTTTTCATCAAATTTCTTTTGAACTAGGAACCTACTTATATAATTATACACTCAAGTATTTTTAAGCATACCTAAATTATTACATTATTATTCAATATTATGGGCATCACAAAATGTACCTATAAACACCCAATCTTTTTTTTATTATGAATGCTATACTTAGAGTATCTAATTCAATGATAAAATTTAAATAAATAATACAATATACAACCGTGTAACATTGCCTAAGCATTCAGTATCGAGATCACTGAAGCATTACATATGTTGAGTTTTCAATAGTTGACACAAACATTATTAAAAATTGTTCTTAACATCTCGATTAGTGATTACTAGAGACATTCTTTGTTGGACCAAATTTTAACACCACAGACAACAGAGTAAATATTATCACTAGTAATGAGTAATAACATGATTTACTAGTTTATTAATAATAACATGAATAATATTAAGTCAATAGACAACTTTGAACTCGAATATTATTATTTGTATTGTGTATACTGTTTACTGTGAAATATTTTGTTTTGTGAGTTGAGAATAATTGTAAAATTGTCTGTACAATTTGTTATCAGTCAATGTCGTTCTTCGCGTTCTAGGATTCCCGTATCTCGCATTCTCGCATCTCGCATATTCGTATCGATATTATCATCACAGAATTTATTCATTATTTATTTCATTTATTTTGTGATACTATAATCTTGGATTATGATAACTGATAAAGGTTAAGAAGTGTAAACACTAAACACTGATATAACAATATTATTTAAGTAGATATCGACTATCGAGTAAAGCACGTGCGCGGGTCGTACACATTGTTTTTCATTTGTCTTGTTTGTGGCGTTTGTGTTTAATTATTATTTTGTGTCATTTTCGTTGGCTTGAAAATTATTTGTAAACGTGTTTTACAAGATATTTAATTCAACGGTTTTAGCGAATCTTTGAGAACTTGATTGTTTGTCGTTTCGTGTACGGTCGCTTACCGTCAAAATTTTTTAAATGTAAGTATTAGGCGTTCGAATAAAGTAATTACTAATTAATATCTTAATTAAAACTTATTGTAACTGTGTTAATAGATGGTTACTGGAAAACCCGTCAAAAAAATGGATAGAAACCATGATAAAACCACTGGACTCTATAAAATTGCTGCAAAAATATTAAAAAAAGTCAAATCCGGTAGCAGTTATAAAACTCAGCTTTATCAAGCACAGTATCCAGTAAGATCTTATTAACTTAAACATTAGTTTAGGAAAGTTGTTTTAGTCATAATATCAAATGTTCAAAAGTCGTAAGCTTTTGTGACAAAATGCAGACAATTTCCTAGTGGATCAATGAATAGTTTTTTATTAGCAGAAATTATAGTGTGTGTACAATAGCGTGTGTGTGCGTGATGAGAAGTTACTCTGATTTTTGTGCCCATGATACATCTGATTAGGCTACTCTCCGGACTCCTTTATATGTGGTGTCGGTTCCTTTGACGTAGCGGCTCAAATGCTGGTATGGTCTTGTTTTTGGTTGTTGTTGCTAATTTCTAGGAGAACTACTATTTTACACGATTTCTAGGTTGTGTACCTGGCTATTATGTCCGAGAAGATCCAAATATTATTGCATTATGAGAGGTCAACCACTATTGGTACATTCGTTGTTTTTTTATAGATACCCAGTTAGTACTTAAATTTTTACTCTGCCAATACTCGATAACCGGTTAGTATTATGCATTTTACTCTGCCAATACTCGATACCCGGTTAATATTAAAAACTTTACTTGGCCAGTAACAAATTTTCTACCTGGAACATCCTCTAATTCTTAATAACGATCTATACATTGTGAAAAGTTAATATATTTGTACGCTATTTTCGTAAGGACCTCAATTTCGAGTTAACAACTTATACATTGTGAGAGGTATAAAATGTATTCTATATTATATTATATGTGGAGATTCCGAGGCCCGCAACAAAGTAAATTAATATTAAACTAGATCACTCTAATGTACTAGGTATTCAATACTCTTTAGTTTAAAATATGAACAAGAAACAAGACATGGAATGTGTAGTACAGTGAAATTAATTCAAATGTATTTGAGTTATTGAAATTTTTGTATGTACTTATTTTAATTCTCAAAACTTTATTGCTAATGTTGAGCTTGACTTATTTAAATGTACTTAATCTTCTAGCGGACCCGCTGTTGTAAATAATACAACTGTTTTGTATTTAATTATTCTTTAACTTATATTCTATTTTTTTTCCTATCGGAGGTCATTGGTATTCCTCAAAAATGTCATTATCTATGTTTTAGACTAAAAAAAAAACATTATAAATTTAAAAAAAAAAAAAAATAACAAGATATACTGCAATAAATTGTATTTTATTACTGCAGCCTAAATTAAATAAATTAATGTTTAAAATACAGTCAATTTATTAATATTTGATATATGTATGATAATTATAATTCATAATATATTAGTTCAGTTGATAATATTGTATACGATTTAATGAGCAATATCCTGGTAGCTTGCACAGTACTTATTGTTCTCCAGGATTCTTTAAAGGATAAAAATTCATTTAAATATATACTGGTCTACCACAAATATAACTTTGTAGACCTGTGTATATTGAAGTTTTGTTTTCAATTTAGTGATTGATATTATTAATTATACAAATTCAATTATTTTATTTTTTATTCCTCCTATGCTCATACATCTTATAACAATCTATTTTTTTTCAGAATAAATTATCATTGAATGCTGTTCTGATGAATGTTTTTAAATGGGAAAAGGTGATAGATGTGTTAGTAGAAAAAAGTAATATATTGGAAAAAGAAAATAATATGGACCGGGATTTAGTGTATGTCTTTATCACTGAAATGATGTGGTCAAAATTTGGTTTAAAAGGCACTGCTAAAAATATATTAGCTGTAAAAAAATATAAGGCTGAATTTTCAAATCTTATAAAAGAAAATGATTTAGAAAAACTATCTACTGCCACTTATACTAAAGGTACACTTTTTAAATTATATTATTTATTACATTTTCCTAGGTATAAACTTATAAGTTATAATATTTGTTACGTTATATAGTTAAAAAGTTAACTATTTATTTTTTACTTAAGTAGTAAGAGAATGCCATACCCATCATCATACACATCAAATTTTTGCTAAACAGAACTAATTTTGTGTTGTTCGCTTTAGTATTAGAGTGAATTGATCTAGTATTATCTTGGTCATTTTGTAGGATTTTATTGACATTTTAATTTTTAAGGGATTTATACCAACATAAAATATTACAAGTTTAAAATGCTCATAACTCACTTAAAAAATAAAATCCCTAGGTGCTATTTATAACATTCTTACATTTAACTTTTAAAGTGATTCAATTGACTAATTTAAAGCTAAAAACACAAAATTGGTTTACTGAATGCAAATTTACTATGTTATAGGTTATTAGAACAGAGACCTAGTAAAACCCCTTTGTAGGTATGGCGTCTTCTTAAAAAAATATTTTTCTACTTAGTGTTTCTGTAATGTACTTAATAATTTTTTAAAGCTTTAATATAATTATATTTTTCAGGTTTGAAACCTAGGTTTTTCCGTATTAACACATTATTAACTACACTAGAAAAAATATTAGAAAAATTATCAGAACTTAAATTTATTAAACTAAAATCGCCAAAATCTTATGCTGAATTTTTGGAATTAATCAAATCCGACGAGTTCAAAGGAAAAAAGGTTTTTGTTCAAGATGTTCACATTAAAGAATTATTAGTTTTCAATTCAAATGTGAAGTTTTATGAAATTGAAGAGTACAATAATGGATCTTTAATCGTCCAAGATAAGGTAAACTTTATATTTTCAAGCAACCGCACATAATACGAATGGATAAATTAAAACATCATTCAACATGTGAAATGATTGTACATGTATTTGTTCTCATATTACTAAATAATAACACATAATATACCGAAATGTACGCCCCAACAGTTCAAATTTTGTGTTGTTAACTTAAATATTAGAGTGAATTTACCTATTATCGAACTTAAATGCAAGATTAAAAATTTTTTTAATTTTTTTAGTGAATTATGAGTATGTTAAGAATTAATATTAAATAATGATCATAATTCATTTAAAAATCAATGCGAGAACACAGATAATGTTCATACATTTGAATTTGATAAAAGGGGTCAATTCACTCTAATATTTAAGCCAACAACAAGAAATTGCAACTGCTGGAAGCACATTTTGGTGTATTATGCTTGAGTTAGACGGACACAACATACGTGTGTATAATTTTCTCTTGAGAATTGGCTCTGTATGGTATATCCATTATCCCCTGTTCATATGCTTATAATGTGTAAATGTAAATAAACTCATGAATTTCAATTGTTTTATTGTTTATATTGTCCTATATTTTAAAATGTATTAGTTGCTTAATAAGAATTGTTGTTTTCAGGCAAGCTGTTTGGCTGCTTACTTATTAAAACCAGAATCAAATAGTACTGTGTTGGATATGTGTGCCGCTCCTGGTATGAAGACATCTCATTTAGCTGCTATTATGCAAAATACAGGGTGAGTTTGTTAGTTTATACACATTGTGCAACATACAATTACATATAAATTGTAAATTGTATTTTTTTTTACTAATAGCACCAGCGGTTAGATTCCTTCGCTATTAATTGTATGCTATTTAATTTGTTTATAATTATGATATTAATCATTGCTGAACTTAAAATTTTTAATACCCTAGTAGGTAGTTATCTATAAAGTTAATTTTTAAGTTTTGTAAAGATATGCCCATAATTTGTTTTGAGCTGACAATTGAAAAAAAAAATATTTAGCATGAATACTTATCAGTTATAAATGCTATGTTGTATTTCATTATTAGTTTTAAACCATTCTAATACAAGTAGTTCAATAATAATTTTTATACTTAACAATAATTTACTTCTATATTTTATTATACCAATGCCTAATATATCTACAATAATGTTTTATAGTAAACTCTATGCTGTTGATCGCTGTAAAGATAGATTCAATATAATGCAAAATATGTTGGGAAAATATGGTGTACAAAATGTGGAAACATTCAATATGGATGCATTAACTTTTCCTTATTATGATGATGTCAAATACATATTATTGGACCCATCATGTTCTGGTTCAGGTAAATAATATTTGTTTGTAATAACTACTTCTATGTATTTTGTTTAATTTATGTTTTTTTAAGTATCTTGATTATTGAATTATAGAGTTTATTAAATCCCTAATATTTCATAATATTTAATAATGATTTTCAGGTATTGTGGATAGAGTTCGAAAAGATTCATCGGGGCAAAATCAAAATTTTCAAGCAAGATTGAAAAAATTAGCTAATGTCCATGCTCAGTTATTAAATCATGCATTAAAAAGCTATCCTAAATTAGAACGACTAGTTTATTCCACATGCTCTGCAAATCATGAAGAAAATGAAGCTGTTGTCGATGAAGCTTTATCTGTTAATGGAAAATTTAAGCTTTTAGATGCTACCAAAATAGTGAAAGGCTGGACCAACAAAGGAGCTCCAGGTTACGATTGTTCAGAAATGTGTCTCAATGCTGTTCCAAGTGTTGATTGTACTAATGGATTTTTTATTGCTGTATTTGTTCGTCGGGATTTCGAAGAGAAAGAAGTTGCTGAAGAAGAGGAAAATATTGAAGATACTGAAGATGTCAAAAGGGAAGAAGTTGTTGAAGATATAAATAAATCTCAAAATATGAAAAACAAAAATACTGAAAGTATACCATTAGTAAAAAGTAAAAATGCAAAAAGAAGAGAAAGAAGGCTCAAACTGGAAAAAGCAAATAAAACAAGTGGCCTACAAACTGCAAAATCTAAAAAACAAAAAAAAATAAAAACAAAAGAAACTTAATTGTTGTGCTATACTTTTATTAATATTGACCTATATTAATTTCATTAAAACATATGACCATCATATAATTAATAGATAATTTTTTTTAAGTATTTAATAATGCCTTTCCTAAGTATTTCATTATGTTTTGAAGTATTTGATCTGATAATTATTCCAACACTTATATTTAGGGCAGAGGACTTTTAGTATTTGCATTAGTTTAGTGCAATCTTAATAAAAGACCAACGTAAGACAAATTTGTAATTCTACGTTATTTATTTTTGGAAATGTTGTCTCTTAGTTGTTAATTATTTTTTTTTGCCTAATTTTCACATTTTCTTTAAAATTATATTTATTAAAACAACAGTTAGTTCCTATACCAATTGGTTATTTTTGTAACTATCACAGTGTATGTGAGTTGATTGAGTATTTGATTATACAATAGTACCAAATTAGGTATTTTCCACGATTTTTATAGCATTGTTCTTATTTCAGTATATTTACTATTTAAGCTGCTTTGAAAAAACTCAAAGAAATATGCTTTGATAATTCAGAGTTTCTATGTGCCCGAGTGCTTGCATACTTTGCGTTTTGATAGGACTATTGTCCTCTGCCTTACAATTCTATCACAGTTTTGGTTAAGCTGTATGGTAATAGAGTCTTCTGGTCAGTACAGTAAACTAAATATATCTGTTTGAGTGTTTGACCATTTGTTACTATATCAACTATAAATAACTGGAAGAAAAATCATAATCTTACTGAATCAAAAACAATCACTGTGAGACTTACTCAATGTATCCGAAATCTCGGATTAAAATAATATAATAACTTATTCCTATCAATATTTTTAAGCACAATTTTTCTTTTAGATATTAATTAGGTATATATACATTTTTAATTGTGTATTAAAGAAATAATATTGATTAGAATAAAAGTTATTGCATATTTAGTTACTTAATTACATTTGTCAACTATTACACATCAATTCTTTATTTATGTTCAAACTGGCTATACAAGCTAATTCTTGGTTTTTAAAATCACATCAGACGGAGTATAATAAATAGTACCAAACAAGTATAGTTATTAAGAAATAACACACATTATAACATGCAAATATTTTATTTGGTTGCTAGACATGAAAACATAATTACTGTGGAATATGAGAGAAGACTTCAACTTCTTCAATATGTTTAGTTGCATCAATTAAAACTAAATTAAGTCCATGATTATCACGGTGTTGTGTACAAACCCTGAGCACTTCTTTTCTAAGTAATGCCTGTACACTATTTATATGTCCACGCATCGCGCTCAAGGCCAGTTCAAACGAAAATAGTTTACCAGGCAAAATCAAATTTTGCCACCCTCAAAAATAATAAAATCACTTTTGAAAATGCTGCCCACCTAATAATGTGCCTCCCTTGGCCTGTGCTTATGTCACCTACTCTTTGATTCTGGCCTGACTTCTATTGCCCCATTGTATGTTTGGGTAATACAGTTATTAATATCAATTTTACTTTTGAATAAAATAGATTTGATACCATGTAGAAATAAAGATTTACTAACTAAATCCCTTCAATGGAGTAAAATGTTAAAACCGTTTTTTTTAAATTCTCCTTTAAAATAGTACCTTACCATAACAAAAAATTATTCAGTTTTTGATACGTCGTTAGTATCATCGGCCATAACAGAAAAAATGTATAGATTCTTTAACTTCAAAAGAAATTTTATTTAATATCATATTAGTCATACACTGAATAATTTTAACCTGCATTGAGTGGTTAAAATATCTGGTATTTTTGGACAGAATTTCTTGGTCCCCGGGAACGGTGTTTCACCAATTCATAATACTATAATCTGATTTTTGATATTAAAAATAAATAATAACTATGTATATTTTACAAAACATAACTGATAATCAAGATCAACAATGAATGTCAATATGACAATATTTAACTGCTGATATAACATATTAAGCAACCATTTAGGTATGTTCTGGCTTTTATTTATACTAACCAAAGAATATAAAATTAATGTAAGCTTCTCATATTATAGTTTAATTAAAAGAAATAATAGGCACTACATTATCTGAAAGCCAACATTTTGTATCCTTGCTTATCAAAGATTAATATTTATCAACAACAGCAGTGACAACATACATTATTGTAGAAGAAATTATAATGTCAATGTTAAGTGTTGATGGATGGAATTATGGAATACTTTATTATGTTTACAAAAATATTGAATACAAAGATACAATACACTTAAAGGAGAAAGGCTCAAACAACTTTTATCGTACAATAAAAAATGAATAAAAATCCTTCAATACAACCAGAGAATATTAGCATAATTAGCACAATAGTTACTCCTAAAATTATATTAGCTGAAAAAATTATAAATATAAAAGAGTATCTAATAAATAATAATTAGCAATACAAATGTATAATTAATTATTAAGGTGGTTCTAAAGTCTGTCATATTTTAAAAGGGGTTATATAGGCAACTCATTATGCATAGTGCGATGGTACTTGTTGCCGTTGTTGGTGTGTTCAAAGTAAATGAGCTACAGACCAGTTTTATTAGTTCTACCTTCCACTACACATACACCCGCATAACAGGACATTTTTATTTGTTTTTTTCAACTTCGTCGTAAGTACTTTTGTTGGTTTTAGTGGTAGTATTTAGTAAGGCATATTACAATAGGTAATTAGAATATTATTTAATAATTATAATATGTAGTATACTATTGTACTATTGTAGTATTGTACATATACTATCTAAGGTTTGTGGCAATTGATTTAACATAGTATTTGAATGTTTATTATTAATTAGATAATCATTGTATTTTAAAATTTATATTTCACTAATATAATAACGAGTGAATCAGATTTTTAAGTTTTAACTTTTTACGTATATTTATTGACTTAATGCTGCTCAAATAGGGATGAAAAAATGTTTATGATTTATATACAGTACAGTATTCGTAGAAAAAAAATTGCATACCAAAACATTTTTCAGAGATTTAAGAATATTCAGCCTATGTTTTGTACAAGAGAAAATATTGTATTATTTTGTTCATAAAAAAATATTCGTTTCTCAATATAATCGAAATAAAAATATTTCGTCATGCGAAAAAAAATGTTTTTAATTTAAAAATGAATAATGATAGAAATTGTTCAATAACGTGTTTGTAATTAAATTGGAAATTGCTTAATTTGTTGGATTGTTTCAAATGTGACTGCATTAAAAAATCGCCAAAGGCAATGCAGGTATACAAACGTTATTTTCAAGTTTAAGCATATTATTATTACTAACATGATGTGCAATTAATATATTGTAAATGTAAATACTATAAAGTTAAATGTTAACATATACTAAAAATTTTACATAATATCTACAGTGGGGAGCATTCGGGATTTTTTTAAAGGGGTGTCAGTAACATTTATGGACACATAAATTAAAACATATAGTTATAATGTAATTAAAAAAATGATCTAATAAAAACAATTGGCCAGCCGAGGCATTCATATTTTATTACAATATACATATTGTATGAAAAATATAACATAAGTTATTTTTTAATTTTTTTATTCTTAATAAATTACGAAATAATAAATACATTTATACACGCGTTTTATTTTTTTAGTTTAAGAATTAAAGTGAATCGAGCTAATATGAAACTTGATGGTAAGAACATTATCGGTTTTTTGGATTTTTACATTAATTCAGTTTTTGTAAGTTATGAGCATTTTTAATTTATGCTATACCTATTATAATATACTTAAAACACGGTAATAAATTGAAAAACTAGTAAAACGAAGATAAAAAAATCGTCCTCATAAGGCGGCTCTATAAACGATTGAAGTTTTCAAGTATTTAGTCATATAAGCTGGTGAAAAAAAACATAGGTATTTCTAGTATAGAGCAATTTTAATTTTAAGTACTAATAAATACTTTTGAATTTTTTTGACTCTTTGCCCCTTTACACTTTTACAGGTTAGGTACTTATTAATTTTGAGAAATTAAATGAATTTGTGTATAGAAAAATATGGTACTTAAACTTTTAAAAATATCTAAAATCGATCTCCTACAAGACACAGAATAAAAGCTAACAAAGTCAAATCTTTTTTCAAAATTAAAATTGGACTTCTACAAGTATGTTGATTTTTCGCAAGTTTATTGGCGTTATTCATTGTCACGTACTTGCGTAAGTGTAAAAATATTTTGGAGCGTGTCTACGATGACTTTTGCATGTGCGTACATGTGCTAAAGAATGAGTACCACCTAGTCACCTCGTCCGCCCCACAGTCCAACCTAACATACGGAATCCTCATTCATAAATTCTGATTTCACCAAAATGTAGAGCATATAAAAACGATAGTTTCCAAAAGAAAAAATTCAAAACATCTAAACTGTTGGTAATTTAAACTGTAAAATAAGATTTTTTTAAAATTCAGGTTTTTGTTCATAACTTTTAAATTAAGTTTGAGCTACTTTTTTGGAAGGGCCATCAAAAATATATTTTGAAAAAAAAATTTCAAAAAATCGCTTGGAAGCTAAACTGCATTTATTTAAAATACTCGTATAGAGTACTTGTAATAATTGTTTTAATCACCTTCAAATTAACCTGACAAATTGTCACCAACAATAAACATTTTATAATAGCATCCAGTATAGGTACTAAAGTTCTAATATGAAGAATTCATGCCTATTAATTAATTTTTAACTACCAATTTATATATATAGCAGTTTTTTTTATTATGTGATTTATGTTTGTGTGTAAAATAAACAATGATCTTTTATTAATAAATTATAGTTGGTTCATGTAAGAATAGTGGAGTATATTACTTGATCCCCGGTTATAAGCTAGAAACTGGGATGAAGTAAAAAGTGAAAGTACAAGAAGAAGTATAATAAATATGGTTGTCAGAATTTTGTCATTTAATAATTATTTAAATAAAATAATAATAAAATGTTATCTGTTGTCTCCAGTGTCAGCTTAGATATAACGTATTACTAATAAAGTCAGTACAGTTTTAATAAAACGGTGGATACCCAATTTTTAATGAACAAGTTCACAGTGGTTTTTAATTTTTAATTTTTAAAAGAAGTCATGTCATTACATTTTAGACTCTGAGCGGAGAGATGAATGTATTGATTTTACAGTGGTGTGTGTTTGTGTATGTTCTTTTTTACTGTCATTATTTTTTCTATCTGTTTTATCGTGTTATAACTTATAAGTAGCCGAAATAATGATTTGATTTTCCACTTCATTATCTTTTCCAGCTTGAAAGTGAATCTAGTTGGTGCATTCGGGAGGTCAAAATTTTAAATTTTGTTTGATACAATTTTTCAATCCCAAAACCACATTTATCAAAATATCTAGGAATAATATAGTCAATACAGTTACCTGATATAATAATTAAAAGAGTCATAACTATTCGAAGAAATAGATACAAAATTAATATTTAAGTCTATGTAAACATTTTTCGGATATAATATAGCTTGAAACACGAGGTGGTTTTTTGTAGGACTAACAGATAGCGTTGAGCATACCATTGGTTAAATAGGAAAAATGTCATTTTATCATGCAAATTAATACTTTCCGACAAAAAAATGTTTTTATATACTTTTAAAAACCTTTCATGCCTATCCAAATAGGTGATTAATAATACGTTGGTGCCTATAGGTATTTGTATGCTATTTTATCATAAAGATAAACAGCATTTTTTAAACGTTGGTTGACGCAGAACTAAAAGTCCTATTGATAATTTGGATAATATCATAATATTATAATATATGTAATATACATAATTAAAGTATTACAATGTAATACCAATATATTTAATTTAAATTGTGTAGGTATTACCCTATATGAGCTTTTAGTTGATCATCAGTCATCATTCATCACGCTGGCATACAATAGAGTTTTTTTTTTAAAATTTGTAGTGATTGATTTATTATTTTTTAAAACTTAAAAATGAATAAGCACTCGATTAACTGACGAAAATAATAAAGAATTGTTGTTCAATTATGCATCAATTTTTAGGTCAAACTTGGTCTAAAAATACAATTTAGCTATAATTTGAAACATTTTGAATAGTGATTTATTCTAAATTATGTTTAAAAAAAAATGTTTTACATTATTATTATACACAATTGTGTGATTACTATGGACCATCGATATTTTTAGACCCACATACGAAATGAGTTAATTACGAGATTAGATGAATTTTTCCCAATAAAAACCCCTCATTTTTATTCTCTAAAATGTATATAAAAATAATATTTATTAAAAAATAAAATAAAATATGCATCATGTTGTATACGTACTAGGTTTTACCGTCCATTATCATACGTATGTATAATATAAGTAAGTAGATAACTGGTAAGAGTGATAGTGCTACTTTTATAGACATGACTATTCCATATTCTGAAGTCAAAAAATCGTGAGTAAAAAGTACGGGATCCATTTGGACGAATAATTAATTTTTATGAGTCACTGAATACAAATTACAAATCGTACTTTTCTTCTTCCGTATCATCAGACGAAAGGACAAAATACATTTACTTCATAATTAAATTGTTTGTAACGATTGGATGTAAAGTCATTGAAAATTCTTGGAATAATTTCACAATCTCGTCAATCGTTTTATAAGCACGTTTACCCACTGATTTAATTGTGTATAGGTAGGTAATAAACATTATAAGCTTTAAGATTGTATGAATAGAAATACCACTCAGTTTACAGGAGGAATGCGCTCTTGATTATAAAGTATATATTGTTCGGCATTAGATCAATATAATAATAACAACAAGAATAGGTAATAATAATAATAATAATAATATGATGTAGGAATATAATGCACCGAAGCACGCCGTTTGCTTGGTAGGAGAAATAGTATTTTTTGAGACTGCAAAGCTCAATATATATATATTTTATGATAAATTGTATTTATTATTTATATTCGATAATATTTATGTGGTTAAATCAAAAAGTAGGTTGATAGATGGTAAACATAGGTATTATTATACCTACACAAACAAACTCGTGACAAGCAATATTAGTTGGCAACTATACCTACCTATCTGTTTGGGGAGCCTATTTTTTTAGTCTTATGTTTATTAAAAGTATACATAATACACACATATATATAAGCCATACTATCAGTGGCGTGTTTGGGAAACATCCTCAGGCGAGGGTGGGAGTGTAATGTATTAAATAGGTTACTATGAAATCATAAAAAAAATCCAATATTAAATAGAAACACAATATTTAATGGGGAAATAGCTTAATACACTAAACAAGTACAGTATAAGGTAGGTACACACTTGTTGACTTGTATGTTAAAAACTATATATTTTTTATCATACTATTTCGTATTTACTAATTTTATTATAAATATATTTTGATAATACCGAATAATAATTAGTTACCCTAATATAAAATCTATTGTTTTTTTCCCCATCAACATGAATACTCAGTGCCTGTATGAATTGGTAAGCCAATTAGCCGTTCTACTCTTATATTTGACATTAATCAAATTTTTAACCAATGTTTGAAAATTCAAAGCAACACTAATAATATTATAATTCATATATATAGATATGACATAATCTATAAAAGTGGTAGGTAGCCAGGTAGGTACTTACAAGTACAAATAAATACATTTTTAATAGGAAGCATAAGATGCACCAACGGGCAACGATAGAAATTTGAATCTTTCTTAATATGTTAATATATTTAAATTAAATGAATAAGACCAAACTTCTTTTATGTTGAAAAACTAAACAGAAGCTAGGTACTACAGGTGTACCTACATACTACATGCATTTACATAATATTATGAGCTATTTGATATGTAACCTCGCAATTTCCAAGTTCTAATATTAACTTGCAGGTCGAATCAAGAATATACTTGCAGCTTCGATAATTAGATTACATGTACGATGTCAAAAAGTCTTAAGACTTGGTACATCCAAAGTGTATTTATAAATACACATTGTACACGTAGTTATTACAAATTACAATGATTCACTTATCGAATTGGATAACGAATAGTTTACAATACTAATTCTCGGGGGGGGGGGGGATGCCTCTGTTTTTACCCATTCCCACAAGGACGGAATACAGTATTATACTATAAGTATTGTATTCTACTGTCCTACAATATAACAAAAGTATTTAATAATTTGCCTAACAGCTGACAAGAGTTGTAATTGGAGACTAAGGTTGTACATGGTAACATTTTTTATCTACCTAATTAAGAAAAAAAATAAATTCATTTTGTGCATAATTGTTGTGTATTAGGTACATATTATATTATATCATATCGATACCAGGGTGTTCCAAATTTCATGTGACAGCAGATTTCAGCATGTTCTACTCAAATTAGGAAAAAATGACCTATGTGAAAACTTATTTGAATCACATACTCTAAACTAATTTGATATTAATTTTTCTTTTATTAGTTAAAAGGGGGAGATTTTAGGGGTAACTTTTAAAATTCAAATGGGAATCTATATTTTTGAAATATGATTGATATAGGATTTTTTTTTTAATGAATTTTGACGTATCATTCATAATTATTGGTTGATAATTAAAGAAGCTATTTACATTCGAATTTTGTATTTAATTTGTAAAAATGCCATCAATGAATAATAATAATAATATACTTTGTGCTTATGTTATAAGCCTTGAAGTACCTACAACCTTTATAATCTGTACGCTATCTAACTACCAATTTACTAGTAATAAAACGTGTATTTGTTATATTAATTTAAATAAAAAAAAATTAAAATATTAATCCAGTGGTAAATTTGAATAAAAATAAATACGGGCCGGTCAGCGATCACTATTACAAGTTCTCAGTAGTAGATACAAAGATTATAATATTATTTTTGGGAGCAATAGTAATAGCCGTTGATGAATTAATTTATTTTGTCAAACAATATTAAAAGTATAAATTGCTAAAAAAAAAATGTTCACGTTAATTCTATGATATTATACGCATATAATTAATGTTCTTATACCTAAAATAAGCGAATTTGTACAAAAAATCACGAAATATTCAAAATTATGCAACAAACATTTTTGTATTTGTAATATACATATACTTACTATGAATCAAATTTGTATCGAATCAGATTTTCAATATACACTTTCTAAACAAATATGTATACAAATGCTTAAAGTTCCGAGCCTTGGTAAGACTAATAACATACTTACATACCTATACTTTCATATTATGTTTGAATCAACTTAATATTAAATATGTATATCATTTCTAAACGCTGCAAAATGACAACATTGATTTCAAAAACATGTATGATTAAACCTCGCGTTCAACATAATGTTGAATGATGCATATAAAATCAAACAGATTTTGAAAGAACATCACCTTTTCACAACATAAAGATATGATCAATCTAATATTAAATTATAATAACTAAGGCTTGGATGTTGTTACATTAATTTTATTAAAATTAATAATTCATTTATTAAAGACTAAAGGTTATAGCTAGACTTAGAGACTTAAAAGCTTTAAACACAAACATATACGCATAAAAATATGAGCAAATATCTATACTCTAGAAGTCTAGAACAAAACAATTTTGACTGAATTTATTAAAAATGTATTTAATTATTATTAATGTATTATCAATTTTTCCTTTTTTTTTGTGTCTGTCATCACCTTTTAGGACAGTAAAACTGCTTCGATTTTTTTCAACAGCAACTTTTCTGATTGAAAAGTGAATCTAGTTGGTACTTTGGGGGGGTCAAAAGTAAAAATTTCCCAGTAGTTGTCAAACGCGACGTGAAAAACAAAAGAAAAATTAAGGAAAAACGGGAATTTTTATGCAAAATCGATTTTGGTTTTTGGTGTAACTCTAAAACAAATGGCCGTAGATATATGAAATGTTCACAGGTTGTTTATATTTGCATTTTCTAAACACGATAAAATTTTGAAAATAATTTGACTCTTTTTGAGATGTTTACGGACATTGTCAATTGTCAATTTTCTTAGTTTTTTTTTCTATAAATACCAATACAATTTTATTTGTTGGGCGAAAAAGCTTGAAAATTTAATACAAGGCTCCTGATTTATTTTCACAATAGCAATTGTAAAATATTTAAAATACATAAAAACAATTTTTTTTTATAAGCATTTAAAATTCGAATTTTGACTCAGATATATTGGTATTAATATGTCTTAAACCAAGAATGACATACCGTCTCCACTCAGAATCGTTTTTCTTATACAATGATATTGTATCATTGAATTCAAATTTAATTCCATCCATTATCCAGTGACCCACTTGTAACCTACTGTACAGCAGAACGACATAAACTTTTTTTATATGCTTTACTAAGACATGTTTCTATTCTTACATTACCAATTTTTTTAAAAGTAATTAAAGATTCAATATGAGAACTACTTATTTCATGATGATGCTTTAAATTTTGAAAATTATTCAAATCGTTACAACCATATTTTGACCAAAGATTGGATTCATGTGAAAATAAAAGACAAGGCTAACTGCATAATTTTTGAGTATTTTGACATCCAGATAGCCATTTATTTGGACCGTAATATGAATAGTTAAAATACCGGAAATTTTCTTATATTTTGTTTTTAAATCTAAAAGTTCTGAAGTTGATCTACCATTATTTATAATATTCTGTTTTTCAACAAAAGTTTACGATCCATTTAGGTACTAATAATTGTTCAACAATGCATTTACAATAATTATTGATATTTAAATTCGCACCGGAAGAACACGAAGGTAGATCCATTTCCATTGTAAAATAATTAAATAAGTGTATACAATTATAGATTTATATTCTATAACATACTAATATGAAAATAATAATAATGTAATTCGTATATACCCGTATGATGTATGAATCTAAATACTGCGATCTCTCGGGCATAAAAATAATAATAAGCCGGCTGGTACTGCGGTGTATGTAAAATCATTTTTGTTGTTGTTTTTTCATTTATAATATTTTTAAAATGTGTCAACATATTACATGTCGTTACAAGTTTATTAATACAATTAAGAAGTTATATATTAAATATGGTATGAATGGTCGAAAGATGTAAGATGATCGTGTTGATTTAATTAAGGAGTGGGAGTGATGGGGAGTGAGATTTTGGTTATTAGGCATGTTAGAGCAGCTAGGAGGGTGTTTAGGACTCATTTTAATTCGTTAAGGAAATTGGTGACGATTTGCAGAGGTTGATCGGGTGGTGGAGTGTTCGCTGTGGCTTCAGCATACTAGGGTTTTTCTTTTGGGCTTGAGCTTAGCGCGTCATGTCCTCTTCTGTGAGGTGCAGGTGGTACTGCATGTGTTTGAATATGTTAATGCAGAGATTCCCAAACTTTTTATTGTACGGCCCATTTTGAAAATGTTTTAAAATATGGCAACCCACAATATCAATGAATGACCTTTTTTTTTTTTACCATACAACAGAAAATTAAACTATTTTATTAAATTTTATGTAATTACGAAAAAAAAGTATAATTATAATAAGTATAATATATAGTATTTGACACGGCCGCTAGTAAACTCGTAATTGTCACACTCACAGATAAGGATTGACGATAAAACTGAATTTGAACTTTGAACATCAACGAAAAGTAATAGATGATTATATTTTTGTATTATTTAAAAAAATAGCGCGACCCACCAAAAGTATAATCGCGACCCACAGTTTGGGAACCTCTGTGTTAATGAGTTGTTTCTGTCATTCTGGTTTTGGATTTGATGCGGCTTAATATTTTTTTAATTTCTTTTATATTGGGCAGTGTGGTTTCCCCCACAGTTTGCACATTTTGCTGGTTCCTCTAGCTTTTTTGTGCAATATTCGGTGAAATGTTCAGCTCCACATTTTACGCATCGCGGTTTGTGGTGGCAGTGGTTGCGTGTGTGTCTATGCAAAATCATAAGTGCTTACAAATTGTACATAAATACGAGCCCCCCTCTACGACATTGTACGTAAGTCGTGTCTATTAGCTCACGTAAGCAGTTTCAGAACATGTTACACGCCGGCATAACGCGTCAATACCAAGTTTAATTAGAACAAAAATAGATTTTCCAGTTTTTCCACCATCATACGCAACGGCCGACGACGAATATGGCTGAGTTCGTCAAAATTGTTACACATATTACTATTTATTATTTTTATTATTGTTGAAACTTTTTATTATTGTAAGTACCTACATTGTTGCATAGTTTTTATTTACCTACTGTTAATTGTTTGAAGAACACACAAGCAAATTAAATCCCATACTGCATGGTACCCTTTATCCTTGATACTTCATGTAGGTTAAAAGTTGACAAGTTAATAAAATAAATTAACTTGAGTTAAATCTTACGTCAGGAACATTAAATTATAATTTAGATTAGGTTAGTTAACAAAAAATTAAATATGCATGTATTTAAAATAATTGTATACAGAGTAAAAAAAGAAAAAAACCAATTAAGTAGTTTTAATCACTGTTATATTAAATACCAGTAGATACGCAGGTACCTATAAACTTTTTTAATTTAACGAATTATTTTTAAAATTATCTGGAAAAAGATAAGTTATTGCAATGGATAGGGAAATTTAACACTTTAACTAGGCTCTAACTAGTCAATGCCTGCCTTTTAACATAGGTACCTACAATTATACGCATATGCTCTGTTATAATTATAGTGTACAATGTGCCTATTCGATTACTGCGTGATGTAATTATACGGGCAGGATTTGACAGTGTTTATATGACAATTTTAAACGAATGAATTTGTCAAATCCTCCAGGTCCTGGTACATTCTATTTATACATTGTATAGAAATTGTATATAATTTAATCAGGGCAGGTATTCACCGGGTGTGTATTTAAATCAAACCGTTTGTCGTGTCCGTTTACCGATTAAAACGATACGAAATAATTATCGGATTAATTTATTGTTGCACGTTTAGGGCGAATAGTGGTAGGGAGGTATTTACTATTTTCGAACTGTGAGTGACTGCACTTCGAGCGGGTTTACCGCAAATCGCGGTCGACTTGGGTAGGTGGTTATGTCGAGTGGTGTGTATCGCATGGAACCGGCTAATGGCCATAAGGTAAAACTTATATAATATGACGCTTTACGACTTCGGTGACCTTTATATAAAATACATTATGTGTATGAAATTATAGACCATTTTAAGACTCAACATGCAATATTTTGTTTATTTAGTTTATATAAAATTGTACTATTAGTTTTTCTTTATACTACAACAAGCATCATAAATTGCTAAATTATTATATTTATTTTAATAGTATTGTTTAAGTTAGGCACCTAATTACATTAATTTTTAAAATTTAGTTTCTTAGTGGGGTGATGAATGTATATTATTATATTATTATTATTAATATATTATATATTATTGATTTTACTATGGTTAATGTGACTGTAGTTGTTTTTCTTTATAGCACGACACCTGTAAGTTTTAATAGGAAATTAGTTATTTCATAGTTTATGGTGTGTGTTTTTAGTTTTTTTTTGTGTGTCTGAAGAGTTTCTTAAGTAGAAAAAATGCTTTGATCATTAACTTCCATGGAGGTTTCTGGCAGTGGTGTAGACAGACATTTTTATTGTGGGGGGGGGGGGATGTTTTAAGATACATTTCAGGGCAGGGGTGGAGTGGCTCAACAATTCTTACCAGGCAAACAGGTATTTTCAGGCCATTTTTTTCAATTTTAATTTCTTACCATTTATTGTCTTATTGCTAGATGTGTGCTTACCATTTTTTGATTGGGTGAAGTATAAAACAATTTAATAATATTGGTGGTTCACATATCACATTATTAATTTGTTTTCGTTGTTTTTACAGTCATCAAAAATAGCTAAATATTTTAAATATTAATTATTTTCATCACACCAGGAACAAGCCACTTCTTATACAAGCAAGCCAGGCCACCGGTCATTGTCCCGGTTGCTTGGCGGGCCACTCCGCCCCTGTTTCAGGGTGATGCTCCACTCTAATACGTTATATTAAAAAATGGACAAGTGTGTACTGATCTATTGTACAGTAGGTGTCTAGAAGGGGCGTAGAAGGAAAAATCTAATAGATTTTTTAGAAATCTAGGTTTGCGTAAGAATTTCTGTTTTTTCAATCTTGAAATTACTGGGAACTTTTTTCTTTTGACTCCCCAAAGTACCAATGAAATTCATTTTCCAATCAGAAAATATGCTGAAGTAAAAAATCGAAAATAATCTGTGATGACGAAAAAAACACACATCATTGTAAAATCAATACATGTATTGCTCCATTTAGAATCTATGAAAAGGTTATTGGATCCATCCCTTATATCCCATACCCTTATCTACTCCCATGGTTTCTAGTAGAAAATTGGATCTAGTTGGTACTACTACAAAAGGTAAAAATTGAAAATCCTCAGTACTTTTTAAAATATTCGTAAAATCAAAAAACATAATATACGAATATATTATGATAAATTCTTAGTATAATTATTAATAAAAAGTTGGATCGTCTTTGATTTATTTTAGTTTAATTTTTTCTTATATATGTTGATAAAAATGTGTTCGCTCGGCCAAAAAGCTTCCAAAATGAATACCTACTAAGTTTTTCGTTTAAGTTGGAGTTTATAAAAACAAAAACAGAGTAAATCCACGTTAATGTATTAGGTGCATTTGAAGATATGATTTCGTCAATTATCAAATTACTTCGTAGTCTAAAATTTTCGAAAATTTTTAATATACATACCTAAGTTTTGAATATTTAATACAAGGTTCCTCGTACGTTATTATTACTAAAATTAAATAAAAATATTGATCGTAACTCCACAAATATTTTTAATAGAATATAAAAAAATTATAGTAACGAAAATAATTGAATAATAATACTAATAGAAAAATAAATTACTTTAAGAGAAATATCAAAAAATATCTATATCATGAAATATACTAAACAATACAGACCGTCTTTCCTCGGAATGGTTTTTCGTTTATAATGATTTATCATAGAAATCAAATTTAACACACAGGTAACATAACATTACCTACTCAATGATGATGTACACTCGACACCTGTTATACTTCAAAAACATTTTTATTATACTTGATGGATTTTTTTTATTATTAAAAAAAATAATAATTTACTGCTACATAAATATATAATATAGGTACAATAACATACATATTTGAATTTCAAACTTATTTGTGAATAACATATACAGCTTTCTTTATTTATTCATGAATACTTATACTTATATACTATATAGTATATTATATTAAATAATTACATACGATGCTCCATAAAAATATTTTTTTTTTATAGTACCTTAAAATAAAATTATAAAATTATAAATTTTATTTGATCAGTAATGATTTACCGATGCAATATTGAGTAAAACAACTTTATCATCTCAATTTGTTACTTGATTAACAGGTGTTTAAGTTTTAAAAATTAAAATAATATTTTAACATTAATACATTTCAATAAATATAATATCATTGAAGTTTTTATAATAATATTAAAATATTAAAATATTAATTTATATAAAAACAAATATAATAATTTGAATATGAAAAAAACTGTTAATTGAAATTAATCATACCTCATAACTCATGAGTCATACTAGTCATGATTAATTTTGTCTAGCTTTTACTATGGATCTATATACACTTGCCACTTGTGTTCTCAGAAAATAAATGAGGTACCTAGGAGGTAATTTTTATTTTTTATTTCAACCAGCAGTCTTATACATTTTTATGAACACTTAATTACAATTATTATAACTATTATTTATTGCAATTATTAGATAATATTATTATTACTTAAATTTTACACCAAAACATTTTTTTGACAGTTGAATAATAGTCATTATATTTAAGTATTATTTGATAAAAAATACATTTACATTTTTTAAGTCTATATCTATAAATAGTTAAAATGTCAATAGCTATGGTTTGACAATGTAATACAAGGTTCTTCATAAGTAATTCATACTGAAACCAAAAAATATCAACATATTCAAGCACAATTATTTTTTATTTAAACATTTGGATAAAATAAGAAATTTAGACGAAGAAAACAGTTTTAATTTTTTTTTTTTGTAGTTCATAAATATTATTTGTGTGGATTTGAATCTTTTACGCAAGTACTTATATTATAATATTTTATAAACACACAATACCGTTTTTAAAACATTTAGAATAACTATATTATTGGTAATTTGTATCACAAACTTGTGGTAAGTCGGTATTGACTCAAATGTTGATAAAAATTATAAATTAAATAAATATAATATGCATGTTATTAAAATAATTAAATATTAATTTTGTTTTTTTATTTGGGCTTATTCTTCAACTACTAAGGTCATTAGTCTGGTACTACTGGGAAGACGACAATTATTTGGATCACGTATTTCGTATGTGTGGCAAGGATTTGTTTCTAAAAACCCGGATGGGTAACCATCTGAGAGCTAGCAACGCTGGTCGGTACGTACGTGAAATTCTGTTTATACAATTGGCTCGTTAAATAGTGACTGTGACGTGACTGCTGCGCAAATTGCAGACATGTGGTGGTTTTCCAGCGCGTGTTAAGTCGAGCCGACAATGAATGCGCACACCGGCAGCATGTCACGCCGAACTTTAAAAATATATGGAGAGATGACGGGGACGGGACTAAGAGTAGGATGGAAAAACAAGCCAAAGAGTAAAGGATGTACGGCCGTTCTAATTAAGCCAGGTTCAAGCAGCTATACGTCGTCTGTCATGTCGTGTTCTAAAGTTTAGTTCGGTCAAACACTGGAAATTTGCCGGTATATTATGGTTAGTGAATGATACCACGATGGCATGATTATAACGGACAATCCGAATACGATAAAAACCACACGACACGACAGACCCCGTAGCTGTCAATCCGGCTTTATTAAAGTGCCATATTAAGTAGTAAATATATTTTACACAGATTACGGATACGACCGGATGATATATTTTTGAAAATCGCCCTAATTCTTTAAGTAAGTGGTGATGGCAGCGTTATCAAGATCCGAACACCGACGACGTTATCACAATAAAATAATAGATATATTTTGCTATTCATACGGTTATAATGTATTATAATAAATTGTGTAATTTATAATACCATAAAACAATGTCACCCTGCCAATGACACAACTAGGGCTAAAATTTCGAGGGAGCTGTGGGGCATGCCTGATATTACATGAAAAGTTATACTTAGTGGCCCCACACCACCTATATCCTCCACACCACCTATATCCTTATATTACACTTAAAATTATAAAAATCATACAAAAAAGAAATATTTATTTATAATTTACAAGTTTCTTTTTTTACAATAATAATAATATACTGTCTGTTATAGTTCAGTGCATATACTTACTGTAAAATTATGTATATAGTAGTTGTACTGACATAAATCGTTTCCTTAAAAAATAAATACAGGCATACAGCTAATGAGATGTTCCACAGGCAATATCAAATAATTATAAACTTCAAGTAATAATTAAATAATTAATTTTCTTTTCAAACAAAAATAAGAATTACAGTCGAATCATAAAATGTTTATTAATATCTTAGGAAACAATTGAATAGTAATTTCTTCTTTTTTAGGGGGGGGGGGGTTAAGCCACATGATGCATTCCACATAATAATATTTGACACTGGTTTCTTAAAGAAATCGATAAAGACGTCGCGTGACCTGCACCGCATTCGCATAATGGATTGTGTGCGATATAATCGCGACTGCAGTAACACCACCGCATTCCATTTCTCAATAACCACCCGACTTGTTATGCGATAGTACCTTATACGTTATATTATATATATATATGCTATAATCTATAAGCGCGTGTTCGGCATCTTAAATTCAAAGTGAGGGGACAAGTACAAGAGGTCCAGGATTCTAATATTTGAGCCCCAAACGCGGTGGGTAGGAAGGTTTCCGAAATGGTAAATTTACATATGAATTTATTGCTAATTTTCAAGGGATTTTCACATTCGAAGTATTCGGACACTAATGACCCAACAACACCCACCCTTATATAAAGTTGGGGAGTAAACGATAGTATTCTATATTAGATGTTTTGGTTCAGTGGGGAAGAAGGTATAGTCTTTTGCATGCGTTAAAATATCGTACTGTTTACCTATATAATAATATCGTGTAGCATGATAATAATAATAATAATATTATATTATAATATAACATAATATTGTGCTCATACCCACATTTTGTTAACATTTATGAAATTGCCGTGCACTTGATTGTTACCTATATTTATTACAGACTTATGTTTTTCGTTAGTGTACTATGTTATTTAATATTTACGTCTTACACATTGATACAGCCAAAATTGAAAATACGCAGAAAATAAAAAACGCCTAAGTAAAATGTCACTTTCTTGGTAAAAATAATATAACTGTGTGTGCATGTGTGTGTGTTTTTATGGCGTGTCTTACACTTTGAGCAATATACAAACAATATTGTTCTCCAAAATATCTATTACGATAGTCACAACCGATAAAATACGCAAACGTGTTCTTCCGTCTTCATAATAATATATATCTTATTTTATAGCCTTACCAATATAGCCACCTAATCCCAACCTAACGCAAGCACTAGCGGTGTTATTCCACTCATCGTGGAATGTTGAAGTCTATAAGTAGAGATTTGTCGATCCCAGATGGGCTGTCGTTTACCCTAAACGGTGAAATGGGCCGATAAGAATGTGTGGAAAATGCACGTATGGCTCTCTGAGGATTTGGAATTTTTTGCTACTGTCTCTCATTTTATTTAGTATTCTAGTTTCGAAACGCACGCCAAACACGCATAATATGCATGCTTGTCATATGAACATTACGAATGAGTAAGTCAAAATACATTTTTCTTCTCTACCATGTAGGTAGGAATATGAAACTGTACGATTTGATGTGATATTGTAATATTATTATTATTATTATTATTATTATTATTATTACTAGGTACCTACTAATATTATATTGGTTATAACTAGGGCACGGATGATGTTGCATTTGCAACTTTTTTTCTACTTTTTCAATTAATTGCTAAGTAAGTTTTAAATACGTTTCATGTAAGTACGAATTCAAATCTAAAAGTTTAAAGTGCAATTTTTTGCAATTTTTGGGATTTTTTCAATTTTATTGCAATTTTGTCGAATTTACTCATTTATACAACTATTTTAGCAATATTTTACATTTTTACACATAACGGTCGTATGGATAAGATTATACCATAATATCTAAGCCATAAAACACAGTAATAGTGGTATCTTATCGAAATAAAGATAAAATCAAGTCGATAGGTATTTAATACAATAAATGTAATAGTGGTATCTTATCGAAATAAAGATAAAATCAAGTCGATAGGTATTCAATACAATAATTTGTGAAATGTGACTGACTGTATAATCTGTTCTTCAGTCACTCCGTGAATTTTGAACGATTGTGTTGTTACAGTGTTAAATAATATGCCGAAAATTAAACCAACTATTTCTACCGTTGTTAAAAATTACGTGTTAGAATTTGGAGAAGATGTATTTTCGTGTGATGAATCCGTACTTTTTTGTAAATTGTGTGAAACAAAAGTAAGTGCTGAACGGAGGTATACAGTTACACACCATATTGAAACTGCAAAGCATAAACGGGCAGTTAATCGAAAAAATAACACCAAAACCTCTACATCGCAACTTCAAGTAACGTCATTTTCCAAAAAATCAACATTTAATAAAGATTTGTGTAAGGCAATGTTATCCGCCAATATTCCATTACATAAAATCAATAACGATGATTTTCGTTTATTTTTGGAAACATATATGAAAAGAGATATTCCGAATGAATCTACATTGCGTAAAAATTACGTGAACGAAGTGTACTCAGATACGTTAAATAAAATAAGAGACAATATAAAGGGAAATAAAATTTGGGTCTCAATAGATGAGACCACAGATGTTAATGGGAGATATGTGGCTAACGTTGTGATCGGAACACTCCAAACTGACCAACCAGGAAAAGTGTATTTATTAAATACAGAAGTTCTCGATAAAGCAAATTATTCAACAATTACCAAATTATTCGATAAATCAATGTTCCTTCTTTGGCCGGATGGTATTCGTCATGATGACGTTTTCCTGTTTCTTAGTGACGCAGCTCCATATATGATAAAAGCAGGGACTACAATTAAAGCACTCTATTCAAAAATGGTGCATGTCACATGTTTGGCCCATGGCATGCATCGAGTTGCAGAAGTCATACGCGGAAAATTTCCTGAAGTAGACAAACTCATTGCTAAAATTAAACAAATATTTTTAAAAGCACCAAGCCGAACTATTCTTTTTAAAAATAAAGTACCAGATACACCATTACCACCACAACCTATTATCACGCGTTGGGGTACGTGGCTTGAGGCTGCATCATACTACTGTAAATATTTTAATGAAGTGAAAAGTGTAGTGCAAGAACTTGATCCTGATGAAGCCGTTTCAATAAAAATATCACAAAATATTTTTAACCATAATTCAACTTCAGCTGATTTAGCATTTATTCACTCAAATTACGGATTTTTGCCGGACGCGATTTTAAAATTAGAAAATCAAGGACTATCGGTAGTTGAAGCCATTAATATAATTCAAAATGTTCAAAATAAATTAGAAAATGTATTTGGTGAAATCGGGATTTCAATCCATGAAAAATATAAGATAGTTATTGAAAAGAATACTGGACTTAAAACCATTATTAAAATCAATGATATACTAACTGGACAAAGAAAATCGTTCGATGGTTTACCCGAAGACTTAACAGTAAGCGATTTAGCTTATTTTAAATACGCTCCGCTCACATCAACCGACGTAGAACGAAGTTTTTCGAGATATAAGAACTTACTAGCTCCAAATCGAAGAGGATTTGATTTCGAAAATTTAAAACAAACACTTATAGTACAGTGCAATGATGTATAATATAATAAATTTATAATGGCATGATTATAATGTAATGTATATATTTTTTTTTGATTATTTAAAATTTTAGATTATAATTTATAACAGTAAACTTAAAACATTTATAACAAAACGTTGTTATTTTTTAGTGCAATTTTTAATATTTTAAGTGCAATTTTTGATATTTTTTAGTGCAATACTGCAATCAATTTTACTATTTTTTTAGTACTACAACATCCGTGCCCTAGTTATAACGATTTAGTTAAAAAATTATCATAAATATTAATAACTGACATGATGTTCTATTATAATGTATTATACTCTGTATTAGGCAAGACATTATGACAATTCTTGTAAGTACTAAGTTGCAATACGTGTTAAACTAAATACTACCGTTTATCATAACTCTGGTTGATGGATGCACCTAAACCTGTGTGACCAACAGCTACGATGAAAAAAATGCATGCCTCCTTACTATAATTTGTTTAGGTAGGGTAAAGTGTATAGTTACTGGTTCTCAAAGAAAATCGTTGTACACAATATCAATGTTTAAATCATACAATCAGTATATAATATAACTTTCGAACCTTTACTGATTAAAAATATTGATACTTTTCTAGTAATATTTGTTTTATTATTGTATATATACAAACATTTTTTTTAATAACTAAAAGCAGAGAATTGTTTGCTTTAACAAATAATTACGAATTAATAAAGTATTGAAATTAAATAGTTTAAGGTACATGATGAAATGTTCATTTAAATGTGTTTGTTAAAGACTGATGGTACTTCAAATAAAATAAAATTCAATACATGGGAAAATATAAAACATCAGTATAATGCTTTACTGTCAACTGAAACAAGAACGAAAACACAACTAAAAGCGATGTTCGACACTATAAAACGATAAACAAGGAAAGATAAAAGCCGTGACCGAGTAAGAACAATTGTAAAAGTAGAAGTCAACTCACGACTATTGTTTTTTAATGATTACCAATTTCTAATTTGTCTTTAGGATGATTTATTAATCATAAAGGTATTGTATTATTATTTTAGGTAAATACTTACATACATCAACCGAATAGTACTATAGCACCGGGAGAAAATGAAATTTTAGTTGATCGTATTTTAACAAATAAACCTTCCATAATATGTTTTCACACACCAACTAGATTTTCTAAAAATGTAACTTCAAAACTACCTATTTATATTGCCTCTAGTTTAGTTTCTATTCCTTCAAAGTTGCTATCTTGAACTGCTATCGCTGTATCATCAGCGTAGATGAAATGCCTTGTACCTGTAGTGATCGGTTGATCGTTTGTATACACATTAAAAACCATTGGGGCCAGCACACTGCTTTGCGGAATTCCATTTTTTTGTCTTTTCCATCTACTTTTCTTGTTTCCTAGAAATGTAACATTTTCTATGTTGGAGTAGTGCCTTTATTATGTGCGTAAAACCTTTGTCTTTGGTAAGGTTGTAGATTTTTTCTAATAGCATCCTATGGCTAGCCGTATCATAGGCTGCTGTCAGGTCTATAAGGGCTACTCCAGTGATGTTTTTTTTTCCGAACCCGTTTTCAATAAACTGGGTCATATTTAATATCGGCCCAGTGCATGATTTACCTTTCCTAAAGCCTGCTTGTTCTTGTATCAGTTTTTCGTCAATATGTCCTACTATGCGATTGTGAACCATTGTTTTGAAGGTTTTGTATAAAAGTGACATAAAAGTGATACCAAACGGAAGTTTTTGGGATTTGTTGGTTTTTGCCTTGTTTTAGAAGAGCTATTATGTGAGCTTTTCTACAAGTTTTGTATAATTTGTAGGTAGATCTGATTTCATTAAATAGCTCTAGTATCCATTGTCTGGTTTTAGGACAAAATTCTTTAATTTGCTCTATACATATATCGTCCAGTCCAGCGGCTTTCCTATTTTTAAGCATATTTATAACTTCGTTTATTTCATCTATGTTGAATTGCTCATTAAAGTGTCCATCATCTTCATTTGTGTTTTTTCTTTGCTCTCGTATGGTTTGTTTCCCTCTGACTTTTTCCGTTTAAGAGAAGTTGGTGAGAAACTTGATCTGGTGTAGTTATATTTTGTGAATTCCTTTGTTTTGGATCGTTATTTAGTTTCTTCAGTAAGCCCCATGTCGTATGGCCACTGCGTTTCATGTCTATGCTTTCAACTAAATTTATCCAATTTGCTCTCCTTTCTGTACCTATTGCTTGTAACAAAAATTCACCATTATTTATGGTGTCATATCCAAAAGGGTCCCTCTCATACATTTCGGTATATGTGTTGTGATGTGCATGTGTTCTGTTAGTTCTGAAGAAAGACGAGTAATATATTCTGTTCTGCAGCCTCCTGTGATTTGATTTCTCGATACTATTTTAACTCTATTCACAAAAGTCTGTAAGTTTCCGTGGTTGGAGCAATGTTTGTGATCTTCGCGTACAGTTGTATTCTAAAAGCAATCCAATTTGCCTTTCTGAAATTAAACCTTTTTTTCATTTTCACTATGGTGGGTTTAATGGCAGCGTTCATTGAACATACAATTGGACGATATTGGGAACATGGGATTGGTTTTGCTACTGCAACACACTGCTGTCTTATGTTTTCGCTGACCATAATTAAATCTGAGTTATAGTGTTATACCCCTTTTCCCACCTTGCACTATTAAAGGATGGAGGTAGCTTGGAATCACGTATGATCGATAGTCGGTTTCCATCTGCCCTTTGTTCAACCCGTTATCCATCGGCATTTGTATTTTCATATCCCCACTCTGTGCGATGACTGCTGAAGTCACCGATTATTACTTTTGTTTTTGAATTGTTAAAATTATCAGGTTTGTGGAAGGTAAATGGAACATTTGGTGGTTTGTATACTGATGTAACTGTGCATTTATCTAATTCTATCGTTAAAATTTCTGTTCCTTCAAAATTTGTTATCTCTGATGACTTATGACTGATTCTGATGAAGTATATTATTATATTTCATACACACAATGACTTTTCAAATGTATTTTTTTGGGGGGCAAATCTACTAATCTACTGTAGAACTAATACTTAATAGTAAAATAAATCACAATAATAATATAAAATATACTAAATTACTAAGTAATATTATTGGCTGCCGGACAGTCTTCGCTCAGAATCGTTTTTCGTATACAATGAAAACACTTTTTTTCGGTGGTGCTATTTTTGGATTTAATTTAGCCACGGTACTCTACTGCAAAAGTTTATGTCTCTAAAAATATATATAAAAATTATTCTCATTGATAATCAGTTTCAATTTGATTAGACCACGGTGCACAGTTTGGGAACCTCTACTTAAGAAGTTCGAGAAGGGACAAAATAAATAATAGTCGCCACTTAGTGGATTCAAAATTCAAATAAGCTGGTTCTACCGGTTGATACGTATACTAATATATAAAGGATTAATATATATAATATATATAATATATAGGAATAAAAATCGTCTATTGGACTAACTACTTTGTAGTATTTTATATTATTTTTATTTTATAGTATTTTATTACTTTACTGGTTAACGGGGTCAATGAGTATTTTATAGGCATATTTCCCATCATATTTTATTTTTTGTCTATTTTCCATATTTAATCGCATATATTATTATGATTAATACTATTTCCTCGACTCATCACATCACATAGTATTTAAGATTTGGAAATACACTGTTTACATAATTTAAAGTTATTATAAATCAACATTTTTGAAAAAAATATATTTTATATTCATATTGTTAACAATTGTCATGTTTTTTATTCTTCATAAATGAAATTGTACATTTAAAATGCATAAATAAATAAATACATAATAATGAACATTTGTAAGTATATAGTCAATTTTTTCATGACGTGTATTCTTGGAACTTTCGTCATATCGACTCATTTTGTTAATAGACTCAAATACTATGGTACCCTAAGTGAGTCCAATAGCGACGACTACAATATCATATTGTAATTTGTATCTACCAAAAGTTGGAGTTTTTTCGTTATTAAATTAATTTTAATTTTAAACAATAATAATAAGTAATAACAATAATATAAAAATGACAGTAATATTATGATCGTTGAGTTTCGAATAAAAAATATTCATTCAATTTTAAAATCGAAATGTTCAAAGTACGATAAATTAAATTACCGAAGTAATGAAGAAACCGGAAAATTCAAAGCATCCATATTATTAAAATAATAATAAACACTTTCTTTTTCGTTTTATTTTTTATTTTCAAACACAAAAAGATTATAGAGTGCTCTTTTTATTACGAAATTTACGAAGTATGAATAAATGTATATGACAATAATTGCATTGGTTTTGAAAGAAATCGTCAGAAAATGTGTCGTAAGTGACATCTGCGTCATATCTAAACAGAACTGTTTTGTCGTATATCATGTGCAACGACCAAGTCTACCCTTGCGAAAATTTTTTGAAAAACCCGGTGGTAGCCTTGCGAAAGTTGAAATGGCGGTGGGTACTAATATGTATATTTACGTGTCTAAATGCCTTCATGCCTTTAGTTTAAGGAGTGGGACAGACTCGGTTCAAACAGTATGTGAAAAATAAAAATAAACACTCAGTGTGTTTGTGTACGCGTTAGAACGACTTAAATATCAGTATGGAAAAGCATAGTATGTTATTCTATCGTATAATATTGAATTAAATTTAATGGATTCTTCATAATATTATGTTTGTATAGCTTTAAAAATATATTATTAACCTACTCCTAAACGAAGCCGTCAGGCTTTCTAAAAAATTATTTTATTTTATTTTACACCATCAGAAAATTATGTACCAGAATATTTTATTTTAAAATTTATTACCTACGATATCATATTATTATCATGATCTTATATACTTATTAACTATTATAAAAAAAATTATTTTCAGCAGAATAAACACCGTACGCTCTGGATTGATATTTTAGAGCTCATCAAGTATTCGTTCATTGTCATAGGTTTTGGATGGCTCAAAATTAGTGGTGTTATTATTTCATTGGTAAATTACTCGTAACTTATAGTTTTTATGTTCATCAAAGAAGTGTGTGATGCAAGCTAACTTATAGACACCTCGCACGATGTGGCTAGCTGATGGAATATACATTTTTAAGAACATTTTTAACTTTGATCTTTGACCACGTGTTTACAACTGAATATCGCTTACTAAAAAGGAAAATATTTAAAAAAATTCAAAAGTTTTAAGTAAGTTACAGTTTTACTTTGAGAGGGCCGATATCCATTAGACTTAGGCTATGATCTTAGCATATACGTGATACAAATATAAACATGGTTGAACTAGTTAATCCCTTGGCTCATTTTTAATATATAAGTTGAGTAGTGCTGAAACTTATACAAACATTACAAACACATGCACCTTGTGCCGACATAGTGTCAGATCTACATTCTCAAAGTTCAAAATTTGCTTAAAATGATTGAAAATAAACATACATATATACAAATACATTTAATTTCACATAGAGTAATAATTCATAATTTCGTTTATTTTGTAGGATATCTACTATGTGATTTTATATCATAAATTAAATAAGCATAATATTGATTTAATGCACTTTTGAGTAAACGGCGTTTTAGATAGGCAATTTAGTTATAATTCTTTTAAGAGGCTGTTTTTCTTAAACAAAGAAATAATTTCATAGTGATTTGATTAATTCCTCAAGAAAAATTGTGATTATTCTTTCACATGTGGATAACACCAGACAATGTCACAATGTATTATTGTTTTTGTCTTAGACGCGACAATAATCGTATTAAAGAAAAAAAATTTTCTGACAGTACTCAGGTTTTTATTAACTTGGTTTATACAAAACGCTTGAAATGTTATAAACAAGTGCATGATTACATTGTTTTTTTTTATGCTTTTTTAGTTTTTAACAGCTTTCTAAAAAATTAATCTGAAGTTGAAGAAAATATATTTTTAAATAACAATATCTATTTGTTTGAAATTTTCAATTTAGAAAGGAGGTACCTATGTAAAACTTTTTTTCAACTTTCATAGTGCCAAAAAATGATTAAAAATAATAACTTTCTTCTTGTATATTCAATATAAAATTATTGCACTGAATGATTCTCGTTCAATTAGATAGTTACTGAGTACACACTTGTCTTAATATTAATAAAATGTAAAACTACAATACTTTATTTTCAACAAGGTACGGCGTGTAGAAACATTAACAGTTAGTAATTACATTAATATTCAAATTGTTTGTCGACCATGTTCATTAGAAGGCTATACAGTTCAGTGTTCATTGATTGGCACTATTATATCAATACCAACATGAATATCATAAAAAAATTAATTTAAATGCATATATCCATTGAGATTGAAAGTACACAGAATAAAATTTAGGCTATTAATGTATGTAATGTAATGAAAGTTTTCGAAAAAAATTGATATAATCGAGAGTCAACGTTTTTGTCGTGAAATATATTTAAAATCTTATCACCCACATACATCGTTTACTCTTATCCAACTCAAATGTTACAATATACGAGTAATTGTGTATAATTGTTTAAACAACACAGTATTTAAATAATATGTGTTTCACTATTGATTTTTTTTTTATCAATATGTAATTTCTCCTCTTTAAAATAAATACTCAATTACAAATAAGAAAAAAAAATATGTGTTGAATATAATATTTGTTTACTGAAAATTGTCGTCGATTCGTGTGTTGACTTTTTCTAGGGAACATAATAACTTACGAGTATTTCAATATATGCAACCGTAAACTTTGTGATTGTAACTTTTTTTGTGGTGTCAATATAAAATAATTCTGATGCAAACATAAGGTACGTAAAATATTAAATAACATATAATAAAATACGATAGTAATAAGCTGTATGTATTAACTATTAAGATATTAAAATATTAATGAATCACTAAGACTAATTGTGTACGGAGTTTTATGGTTTTAAAAGTTAGAAATGTGCAATAATTGTACATATTTTTGAATGAATTGTGTTTTATTGTTGATTGCTTTTTTAAAATTTTATAGTTATTTTGGTGAATACAATTTATAACACATATACATTGTACCGTGGTAAATGTGTTTTAGGTGTATACTTAGTAGGTAATAGGTATAGTGATTAGTAACGAAAAGCATAATATCTTTGGCCTTCAAATTTCATGCATCTACTATATATTTTTCAGTTGCACGCTTATTATATTTTATAGTTATTCATTGGTATTTCGTATTATTCTTATGAAAAAAATGTGATTGAATAGTTAATTGTAATTGTCAATGGGACAGGGGGCCGTAGGTACGAATGATTTCTCTTCTAAAATTGTATACATTGAAAAAAATACACTTTTAGAAGATGATTAAATAAGTAATAATAAATATTACAACCATACAAATTTAATATTTAAAAGGGTTTTTATGTTGTAACTTATAATTAAAACATTTCCTTTTAATCTAACTCTTTTTTTTTATGAAAACTTTGAACGAATATAATATGAAACAATAAATAACTTTACTATTGAGTAGTTTGTTACCTATATAAGTAATTGCAAACTCATAACTTATTAATTGTATACAAATTGAATGAATATAACAATATGTAATTATGCATACAATATTAAAATCAACGTTTATTGACTTATATTATAATATTCAATTGTTATAATTTAAGCTTAATTTTTCGATTATCTTTTTTTCTGACCTATACAAAATAAGGTAACATTTTTTGATAGTTCTTGGGAATACTTATTCTAATGTATCATTTACTATTTTAAAACTATAAACTGAATTACGTTTTAATTTTTCAATTTGTGATAAGTATAATTGTATTTCTAAAAACAATTCTACTGTGTTCAAATTTACCATATTTTTATTCACTAATTTAATGCTTTACAAATAAAATACCTCGGTAAAATTATTTTTATTTCATAAATAATTTGAACTCAATAGGTTAAAATGAAAATTAAATTATTTAAAGTGTTGTATTACACTACTATGTTCTGTATTAATTGAATTTTAATATACATTTTTAAAACTATATTTACTCATATTCATTATCCATGGATAATATCTTACGCGTATGTAAAAGATACAAACTTGTTTTGTTGTTTTTAAATAATATAATTAATATAACTATTTATTTTTTGATTTGAATATTATGTCAAAAACTCAAAACTAAGTTCCAACCAATATTACACACGTAAACACGTTCGTAATATTCATAATTAATTGATATAGGTGCTGTATGTCTGTACAGCTGTATGCACTTACTATTTATAATAATATTAAAAGTACCTACCTGGCTACCTACCGAAGTTTATCATACACTCATGAGTCGTGACTCATCTTATTGTAAAGTATTTTAGGTCCATTCACACTAATGGACAGTCGTAAAATGTATACGTTTATTACTATGATACATGTTATATTGACAGTGATTGATGGTAGTATAAAATATAATTTGAATATTAATTTTATTGTCCGTAAATGTTAAGTGAATGTTGTCATTTAAATAAAAATATGTACTTATGATGTATTATAATATTTAAACATTTCCCTACACATTCATTTTGTTGCCTGATAAAGTTAAGTTATGTTATTTGCAGGCAAGGTATTTACTGTAAAAATCTTATTTTGTTTTAACTTACATTTTATTGTTGCGAGCAAGATATTGAAAAATAATTTTAAAATAAGTCCTTAAAAATGACTTGTATATTAAAGGTATATTAATATTAATTTTATACTGAACAATGAATACGAATTGTGTGCCTTTAAATTTTTTATTAAACCTATACATATTTAATCGATAGGAATTTACGATATAGATTTCAAGTGTCTTATAAACTCTACGGAGTAAACTGAGCTTCATTCAGAATCGTTTTTTTTTTCAATAATCAATATCAAGAGTCCAATGCTTGGTCTTTGTATCCCGTTTCACTCCTTTTCCAATTCAAACAATAATATCTGTATTTCAAGAGCTGCTCGAAGAGAAGAGTTTTTTAAAATTAGATCCTAAAGTGAGCTCAAACTTAAGTCCAAGGATACACTAATATTGTTATTAATAAATTAGCAGTGGTATCTTAAATTTGTGGGAAGCTTAAGGTAACCGTCTAAACTTTTGAATTTATCAGGATCCTTAAAATGTTTAACAACAATTTACAAGATTTACGTAATATTATATTCAGTCATTTGTTAAACCTTTCAGTATAAAATTTGGTTCAGAAAAATCAAAGATCAACCAAGCTACAAAAAATTGCAATGTAAACCAGTAATGCGACTACCTAAAATCATGTATGAAAACACATTATATTTAAGGCTGAATTTAACTGCAATGAAGTTTCAATTATTTCTACATATATTGATCTAATAGCTCATTAAACATTAACGCAATAAGACGGATTGATTACTTAACTATAAAAATGTCGTACCTAATGGTTTTTAATATAAGTTAATTATTATTATTTTTTGCCCATGGCTATTTACATACTTGTATACTATTTAAATAAAAACGAAAAAAATTAGAATTTTTAAATTCATTATAAATGAATAAAAATATGATACTATATTATCTACAAAAGAGTAGCAATACAAATAACCATAGGAACAAAAAAACAAAACAAAAAAAAATTGACATATTATACTTCACAATTATTAGAGAAAACATAATATTGTATTTATTTGAGGCATGGGAGTGAGTACCGAAAGTATTTAATTATAATTTTATAAATATTACAAAATGTATATCACAATATGTAGGAACCAAAGGCAACCACAATTAAAGAAGCATTAGCCAGATGGCAGGAAAAAAACAAAATACCACTCGCAGAAGCTTTATATGTTGGTTTGCAATTCCAATGGCCACCAATTGAAAAGATGGATGCTAACTTAGGCGCTTTAAAGAATTGCGAGTAAATTTAATTTAAAAAAAAAGAATAGTTATATTTTATTTATGTTAACAAATTATTAATTTCCAATAACTTCGGTGTCTTTCCTTTTTTTTGAGACTTAACTGGACTTACATAATATTAGTATTTGAAATATTCTATATATAATTCATTTTCAATTTATATTTTTCCTGGTATGTGTATTTTGATATGTGTTGCAGAAAATTATCATTGAGCACAAATTGTATCGAAAAAATAACTAGTCTTGACGCTTTAAGAAACTTAAGAGTATTATCATTGGCACGAAATAACATAAAAAGTTTCACTGGGATAGAGAAATTGGCTGATACTTTAGAAGAATTATGGATATCTTATAATTATATTGAAAAACTGAAAGGTATTATGGGCATGAAGAAACTGAAAGTGTTGTATATGGGTAATAATTTAGTCGACAGTTGGAATGAGGTGCAAAAACTTTTAAAATTGGAAACTCTTCAAGAGCTAGTACTGACCGGTAACGGTTTTATTATTCATAAATTTTGTTGTAAAAATGAAATGGGATAATTTTTTTTAGGTAATCCAATACAAGAGTCTATGGAAGAAACTATTTGGCGTACTGAATGCGTTAAGAGACTAACGCAAATATCAATATTGGATGGAATTCCTATCATAAGAGAATAAAAATTATCAATAATATTATGTGATTCGATTTTTGGCCACGAAATATTAAACTAAATATATTATTATATTACAGAAAAATCACTTATAATTTACAATTGAATTATAAAAACGAAAACAAGATATTTTTTATTAAATTCTTAAAGAACAAAATACCTACTCAATAGGTTTGAGTTAGGTACCCCGTACCTATCATATTTTAGCCCCGATTTAATATGTTTTTTTTATAGTATAGGCGTATAGCCTATTGTGTTTTTATCATTAATTTATTTTAGAGTGTTATACTATACTGTTTGATTGTTGAATAATAATAATAATAATATTTTATTGTAATAATAGAAATATTTGCACTATTAACAGTTCTGTAAATTTGTTGTGCTTGGCATAAAATCGTTGTATTAATTTTTTTTTAGTAATTCACCGCCTTAATTTAAATGTTCAACTAACATTGTTATTAAACATGTAAAATATCGAACAAATTTAAAATGAAAAGCACATTAAAAAATGTAAGCTATTAAGTAAACCTTACCTAACTGATGGATTTAATAAATAATTGAGTTTGAAATTATATTATCTATAATTTATATTGATTTAGATCACAGGTTCTCAAATTTATTTCATCCATCGCCCACTTTGAGAATAAATCATTTTCTAGAACCCCTCAAAATGTTTTAAACTTACCATCTGCGGACTCGGTGGTGTATTGAAGGGGGACGGGTGTGCTAGATCCCCCCATTTTAAAAATGTTATAAATTAGTGTTCTTGTAGTGTTAAAGGGTTACAAGGAAATAAAAAAATTATGTCCAGGATTTTTGAAAATGTTTATTTGGTCACATCCAATAAACGGTACACTATTACACTAATGACTAATTAAAATTTCTTCGGGGCTTATACCGGCCTCTGGGAGACTATCAACGCCTACAGGGGGGTGATATCACCTCTTTTTGAGAAAGTCTAATTTAGATGGTGATTTCAAAGTCTAAGACAAGTCAACCTTGTAATATTAATGAAAACTGTACAAAAGTGATTGAAGCAATAAAATATTTAATACGACAAGATCAGTATTGTACGTTTGTGACTACAACTTTGCCAAGAAACATTTGCATTTCATGGATATAGTTAAATTCTACCATCCTTCAATTGGTACTTTATCTCGATAAACTAATGATATTTATTTCTTCTCTGAGGAATAGTCCCCAAGCCTCTGCTGGCTATATCTCATAAAACCTTACTTTACGGTGACGTGAGGTCTTGCACTCCATATGTGCTGAACTCGATAAATGAAAGACAGCAGAAAAGTCGAACATTATCGTTAGCACCTCACCGTCGGTCAGCCTTTCTTCAAAAATCTAGATCCACGGTAATAGCATCAACCAGAAACAACGCAATCATAAACTCACCTCCGATCTAACTGCCGCCTCTGGGCTACACGATTATAGGTTTCTGATAGATGTTATTATTGCAATCGTGATAATTTTTTTGTAGCTGAGTTCAATGCATTTAAATGCAAAATAATATCTTGTTTTTTAAAAATGTAAATTATAACTGTCTTAAGTTCAGCATTGATTTGAAAAATTGTCTAGAAATCTACCACCGAAATTAACGCAGTATGCTTGTGTGTACACTAAATTGCCCGAATGTCCGTACTAATTTAGTAACCCAGTTATACCTTCGATGTCCTTATTTTACCTGAAACCTAGCTGTCTAGTCATATATTGAGTACCTAATGGGTTTGGCTTTGAGTGATTAACTATTATTAAAAGTTTTAGGAATATGCTTATAATTATCTTCTTGCGTGGTGGGTTGTGTCGATTGAGGTAAAATTAGATTTTTTTCAGTGTATATGAAAATTGCCAGGTTTTAGCTAGGGACTAAAGATTAAAGAATATTTATGTACAAATATATTTATGAAATCACGGAGAATTTTAAAAGTGAGGCAATTTGACGATCGCAGAAGTTTTAAATGAAAAAATGATCAACCCATGGACCAGATGATATATTTAACGGTTAACAAGTTTCAGAGTCTTATATAAACAGCAATGTCAGTTAATGAAACCGATGGTGATGTAATAACCTGGTAGTCGGTAAATAAGTCCATCGAATTCCCGAATAAAATCAGACAGGAAGGTTAGGTTAGTTTAGATTATAAAAATAATATACTCAGGTAGAAAATGATTCAATTCAGTAGGTATTTAATTAATATTATGAAAGTGCATGATATAAAATGTAGGGAAAACACTACTAAGTATTTATTAATGAAAATTTCTGAAATATAGTAAATAGCTATGATTTAATAAAAGTATAACTTACAATTTTTAAAACGAAATCGATAGTACATTATATTTGATATCGAAGATTAACTGATAGTAAATAGGTAAAAAGAACCAACATTTTCAAGTCTAACTATAATGTTAATAGTTAAGTTAAAAATAATTTAAGGGGTATTCAATTTTTTGAATGAAGAAAATTAATTAAGGGGCTTTATCCTGGTAAAAAAGGGTGTCAAAATTTTCCTCTAAATATTAATTCTTATGATAAACTGTAATACGCTGCTTACATTACATCTAATATTTTGCCTATACTTTAGCCAGAAGATTCTTAACAGGATTTCGGTAATAGATTTCTTAACTTTGTCGAAGTATAATAATTACTGTTAAGATATTATTGTACATGGGTAATTGGCATACATATAATATACGTTTAAAATGTTTCTAATACTTTCTATCATTTTTATTACAGAACAATTATAAGTTATAACCTATCATAACCTATGATATATTTTACTATGAATCAAATTTAAGAAATAGTCATTGAATAGTTCTTAAAAAAAAACATAAAAATTGAGCATATAGAATAAAAAAAATTGTTTCATATCTATGTGACATATTTAATCACACCTATGTACGTGAAAAGTATAAACAGCTAATATTTAATTCATTTAAACAGATTATGTTTAAGCATTAATTTCTTGAAATACTAACAAAAAAATATAATTATTGATAGGTATACAGTCTTATGTGAAATTAGGTACTGTGTTTAAATATGACAATAATTGTTTGTGTTCCCTGTTTCGTAGTAGTTTGAGTTACATCAGTTGGCCTTTCCACCTTCTATATAGTGTAACTGTGTAAGTATATGATTTTGTTCCAAGTGGTGAAGACAATTATTTTTTGTCCTATGCTCTCTGCTGAGTGCAATGCTAATTGTTAAGTGTTATGAGTCGTTAATAGGTACTCACTCTACTACATTGTTTCCTTATAAATTCTATTATAGTTGATCAATATCGATTTGTTGTGCATAAAAAAGAGCGATTACACATTAACTGCGGGACAACAATCTGATGTTATACGATTATAGTGACAAAATATACTCTTGTAATACACTTGTTGTACACTTGTTCACAAATAATAACTCGAATATATAATTTATATTATTTTGTGTTATGCGTGCCATATCTAGGTGCACTATATACGGTGACCAGTGGGGTACACCTTTGTCCTCATAGTGGGCACTTACATCATATTTTATTCATCACACAGTCATTTCGTGTTCAATTATGACGAACAATGGACTAAACAGGTATCCAGCGGTGTCATTTAATTAAATATGGAGTAGGTTATTGTTTGAAAACCAACTATACACCGGTAATCGATTGAAGAATAATAAAATAATTTATTGCTTACAGTGTTTACACAGTTAATAACAAATTAAATAACATCAGTTATTTGTTTGCTAAACATCCACATTCGATAAACTGCATATAGGCTTACCACTAACGCCGAATGTTATTATATTTCAATTATTGTCCAGAGCGACTTTTGGGATTGCGACCGCATCTATACAATCGCGTTTGTGGTTATATTCGGCTATCGGTTCAAACACGAAATTATTATGTTTTTATCGTTTCTACAAAATCGTTAATTGGATATGACTGGGCGATAGCCGAGGCCGGTGGATTTAACTGTACAACGATTGCTATAGTCTATCTTACATGTCCTAGATAAATCGAAAACGCGTTAAAAGCCAAATGGGTTTTGTTTGGGTTTGGCATTAGTGAAAGCGTCTTAACGAAACAATAATAACATTAACTTGGGATTTTTTCAGGGACCTTATGTGTTCCCTTATGTCTGGAAAATAATAATTTGTCATCGACGTTGTTGTGTTGGTTATACTTAGATATATACTATCTAAACGTCACGTATAGTATTGGTTCGATGTATGTAGACGCCGAGGGTGACACGTTCAGATCAAGTATTCAAGTCACCGAAGAGTCGTACACAATAATAAAAATAAGAACAAAAATAATTAATAATAACAATAATAATTTTAATAATAGAAATAATAATAATAATAATAATAATAAATAATAATAACAAAAATAATACACAAAGATAATTAAACATAGGTATTCATTTGCACGTTTACTTGTAATCCCTTCTCTCGGGTGTTCGGAAGGATTCTGCGATTAACAGTGATATACAAATGAGTAATGACTAGATAGGTACGATTACATCATAACACAGAACAGCTATGTTATCCAGTGGGGAAAAATAATACTATAACAATCGAAACAATTTTGTAACGTTTCGAAAACATTTTCGAACGCATTATAAAAAAAATAATTGTCCGAAATATTAGAAATATTTATCCGTAGACCCGTGTCGTGTAATAATTTTGCCGTTATAAGTCTTTTGCTATATGTATTTAAAATATTTTCAAAATAAATTATAAAAATGCTCCGTATGATTGACATTGTGGTTGGTTTCGGATCGATGATAAATCTGCCCGGTCGGCAAACTCTGTTGGGCCGGTAAAAAACAGACTCGGGGCCGCCTACCCGATGGACAGTCGGACCCTGATGGGTTGTATTATTTCCTTGGGTGGCCGGCACACGTTTCTTCCGGTTTCCGGACAGCAAAGGTCGGGCAGGCAGTCCACGGTGGTCCTGCACTTCCGCGGGAACAGATCGTAACGCTTGGGCGGCGGTGGGCTGCACTGCAGGTACCGCGGCCTGCTGGACCGGAGGCCTGTGAACACGATCATCGTAATAGTATTGTCACTGTCGATTCTGCAGCAGCCACCTGTATTTCGTACCACGTGGTTGCAAAATTTTAATATAAAATTTGCCTCCGGAAAAACATTAATACTCAGGTATACCTACTACGCTGGGTATACGGTCGGTACCCAAACGGCGATACAGTGGTTACTGTATTTTCCAAGTGTACGATGTGTACTCTCTTTTTTTACCAAATTGTTGAATGAAATATTATGGATCTAAGACATTTCTGATACGCTTAATGACGGTTATGTCGAACATTTCGATGTACCTATCTACTGAAATAATGGTCATAGTATATAGTTTCCTATGGTTGTTCTATTTTATGCACTAAGGATAATGTGGATAGCGAAATTTATTAAAATATTATAATTGGAATTGGAATACCAATAATTATAGCTAATGGTTAGAAATGAAATAAAAACTATAAATCTGATTAAATATTTGGTCTAATTTAACCTAACCTATAATATTATGTGTTTACTTAAGTTACGCCATATACGTTTTAGTTACAGTCCATATAATATGTTCTTAAGTTCTGAAACTGTACCTGTTTATAATTCATTTAACTACTTCATGTTATTGAATGTATTAAAATAATCAATTGTACATAGTTATAGTGATCAAAGTTGAGTTTATCAGAAACTACGAATTCAAATTCTAATGCATCGACATACTCCAACAATTCACTAACTATTAAGATTCGTGTTTGAAAACAATTTTTTTTCACCCCAGGATACTTTGTAGAAATCTAAATAGGTATTTGGAAATAATATGGTCGTTTTGTAGTATACTAGAAAATTCTAAAAATCAAAATTTGACTAAATGAACATCGATAAATGAGTACTCTTAAATAATCAGAAGTCTAATGGTTATACACGACAAATCAATACAGAACTCTGGGGAAAAGATTCATAGTAATACTGGTGCAAGCAACTTTAGATAATACAAAATTCATAAAAAAAATATCAACCAAAGTCCGCCTTTGTATAACTAGACGATATAGAAGAGTTTATTGGCTTTATACATTTATATATTTTTTAACGTAAGTGATTTTAAAATATAAACAATCTTACAGGAAATGCTAATTCAGTTAAATGTTTTCAGTCATTTTTTGGTAAATTATGTGTTTTTATAATTTTTGTCATGCGAACGTATACGTCGTTGACGGAATAGTAATATTATATAATAAAGATTATTTTACGAACGCGAAATGAATAATAATATTCAAGAATTCATTTGCATGAATTTAAGATAATAATACCATAAGTATAGAAAATGAGTAAACATTTTCTACACATTGCATTTTTCATCTAACAACACTACGTTCCAAATCCTTTTTATATACGACTCAATATTGAGTAGATAAGTAATAATTTTATCAAAATAAAATTTTGAAGATAAACTTTTTTTATAATACTGAGAACATATAGTCTCTCTGAGAGTCTCCTTTTGAGACGCTTTTAGTAGCACGAACATCGTATCATATCATATTTTTTAAATTGGCTGTTATAAATGTCCAAAGGCTTATGATAGTATGCTAGTTTCTTAAAATCCTTTTTTATAGTATTCCAAAAATTAATAGAATGTAGCACATTAATTAATAGAACTATATAATACCTATATGGTACTTTTGTTATTTTCACAACGTAACTTCTATTGTTGATGTTTTATAGATAAAATATTACAATGATATGTAAATAAATTCCGTGAGGTTTTGACACACGAATGGTGAATAGTAAGCTCAGAGTTAATTGTTTTGTTTATAATGAGTAATGACTAACGTCGTAATTTTAGGTGCTTAAAAAAGTTACGACCACACGATTTTGATTACTGTGTCCGATTTACGTCCCTCTGCGAACGACGATTTTTAAGGCCCGACACGGTGGTGGTTGATTTCACGGCAAAAAGTCGTTAAAGCTGTTTTTATTTTTTCAATTGCATTTTTAGAACCGTATTTAGACCTTATAGTTTATACCTATTATTAATATGTTCAAGTTAATTCACATGCGTCAAGGTTCGATAGTATACGTAGGTTAGCGTTTGAGGGTTATTTGAGAGTATTGCTAAAAATGGTTTATTAGGATGTAAACAGATATCGCCACACCGATCACAATAATTCTTTATTTGGTTTGAATGTTTTTCAGTTCAGTCTGACTTGAAGTACTATTATCATTATAATTATTCTAATTATTATTATGTTATATAGAAGGTTCTGACTATTGAACAACAATAGATCATGCTTATTTAGTATGTCATAAGATAGCAGTGAAAGGCCGCTGTGCAACATTTTTGGAGTTCAAAACACAACAATTAATGGGTATGCATACGTTTAGCACGAGTTTTTATGTTTTTGCAATTTATCGATTTATATTTATCTTAATTCGATTTCAAAAAGTTATAAATAGTATTAAAATGCTCCAATCTCAATCTATTCTATACATTATTCAATGTATTGAATGGAAATTGATTTTTGACTTTTTTCATTATAGTGACGACGTACTTAAGCTGAAACATACAATTTATGTATTGCACAACAGGAATCAGAGAAAAGAATTCGAGTCGATCACTTTTAATTTATCCCTAATATATTGAACTCACTGAATTCCTTAAATGTTCTTTAATATCATTTACTTTATACTGAAACAACATTTTTTTTTTAAATGATGGGAAATTTACATATTTTAACTTATCATAAACAATTTGAATATATGGAATTATTCCAATAAGAAAGTTCGGCAATATTAAAACAAACAAAACTGTTTTGAAAGTAATTATTAAAGATTCTAAAATAAGTGAGTATATAAACTTTATTGTACAATTTTACCCGATTAGAATTTTAAGAAAAGGTTTTTATTTCATTAACTTTTATAGAAAAAATTAGTTTCCTCAAAATGTGCATATTATACCCTATAAAGTAATAACTCGTATATGTAAAACGTATATGTAAATTGTACAAACAAATCACTACTTACAGCTAGCTTGCCATTGTCTATGGTAAGGTATATTTAATTTTATTGTAATTAAATTAAACATACATTAAAAAAAAAATAATTATATCATAGTTTGTTGTAAAATAATTGTTTGACACATGACACATGGCTATTATTTAGACGTATTTATTTGTTACTTATTTTATCATGAAAGCTGATGGATATTATAGTTTATTATTTTTGGTTATGGGTGAAATATTATAGATACATCAAATAATAAGAGTTTCAGTAATATTATCGTATCTGTTCAGAGTCTTACATTTCATGGGTTGAATTGTAATAAATAATAATTTATAATAATGTCTTTGATGTTTCTTAAATATCATATACCTACGTATACTCAGATGCAGAGCTTTTCGAAAATATGGATTCATAATAAACTTTATGTCAAAGTTTGAAAATGGAAATGGAGCTTTATTTAATTTAAATTGGATTCAATAGTGGGTAAATGCCGTTTCTCAGTTATCGTTTATATAGAAATGTAATTAGTATCAAAGTTCAATGGTCTAAAGCAGCACTCCGTTTATAACAGGTATTACACAGCACGAGTGAATATTACAATACCTACTAATTTATTGTAAGCACTTATTACTTAGTTTTTTTTCAATTTCTTTTGATCAATATAGTTGAGAAATTTCTAGTGCAAGATTTAGAAAATTCGATCTTTTTGAATTATTATTTAAAAATAGAACTCTGTTTAATTCCTCACAGATGCATGCATAATATTGTATAAATATTTCGTTGTCGTTTTTTCTGTTTAAAATGTTCAATTAAGGTTAAGTTAAGACATTTTTTTAAAATTATTAAATTATTGTGAACATTTATGTGTATTCATCTCGGACTTCAATATTAGCTGTACATTTTTTTTGAAATTCCCAACTAAGTGGATAATACCTATACTTTTTGAAATTATAAGAATGAATAAATAACATACTTAAAAATGTAATTATTTAAGATACAGCATTGATAATATATCAAGACATTTAATATCTTTCATTGTTGTTAAGGTATATTTTATAAAAATGTATGTTAAAATACAATTTATTTTTGCAATAAATTTAATTTATTTTATAACAACAAGTTAAAATGAATAATGTATTTTGAAATTTAAGAAGTATAATAATATAACACTTCATATTTTTGTATCTGATTGGTGTAATGTCAAAAGTGCAGTAAGATAAACAGTGCTTTTCTCGTGTCCTTTTTACTGCGGTTGAACTCCTGGCAGTATTAGTCGAGTAGGTACTAAAACTAATCAAAAATACATATTAAAAAATATGTTGATAATATGTTTTTATTTATTATCGTGTTGTAATTGAAATATAATATAGTCTTTTGAGAGAAATTGTACGTATCAGTTTAAGATTGTTCTGAATTTATTATTTAACATACAATCAAACATTTTATCAAGTATAATAATTACATCAATGTACTATCAGTTTTTAAATACGGTTTATTAATTTTATGTATTGTAAGTACTTACTTTTTGCGATGGTTTTCATTAAATCGTTTCTCCAACTTGGCAAAGGAATTCGACAATATTTTTGACCGTTCAGTCCTCCGTATCCACAACATATCCTTGGCCAGCAGTCTCTATCTGAGTCACAATGTTGCCGAGGGAAAACTGGAGGTAATTCGAATCCAGGGCATGATTTATTGTTCAGTTGAAAAATATTTGCTGAAATGAACCCACAAGTGAAATAATGTAGGTAACATTAATAATAATAATAATAACAATAATAAACATGATTTAAAAATGATATGGATCAGATAAATTATTAGTTGTCATTATTAAAGATAATCAGTCCATAAAAATAATAAAGTTATCTTTCAACTATACATTTTATAAGAAAGTGATAAATATTGGAATTTGTTTCATTTAGAATTTAAAATTTAAATGTATTCCTGTTCACATTGGAGTGACGGCACACTGGATGGTTCTTCTCCTACGCCTTTGAGCTTTTTTTAATGTAAATAAATGAATGCTACACTTATCCTGAATGCATCACATATTATGTGTAGTTACATTTTAAGAATTTTGAATAATATGATAAAATCACTCATATCAAAAGTTTCTAATTAGAAAACGAATAGTATTGGATGACTCGTTTGAAATACACAATAGAGTTTAAGCAAAAGTGTATAGAATAACAGAATAACAATAATAAATAAATTGTAAATGTTAAACGTTAATTTATTTTATTAGAAAGAGTGCTCTAGAGCGCTTAATTTCTTGAATATTATTTATAATTTAAAACGATGGAAGCACCGAAGGTAATTCTATGGATACATTTTCACTTTTTATACCATATTTGAAATTTGTTTACAAATATTTTTACAGTATTATGTTGTTATAAGCTAATACATCTTATCTATAATGTAATATAAAACGGATAATTGGAAAAAAATAATATCCTACCATGATCCGGGTTTTCTTGTTGGAGGGAAAATAATATGTTAGAATGTTATTATTATTACTATTATTATTATTTGTTATCTGAATATTACTGCAGTACCGTACTTTTAAGATGGCTAGAGTAGAGAACTACTTAAACGTGTTAAGTATGTATAAATTTGTAACCACTAAGTATATTATTATGAAAATTAGAAATCAGAATACTTAAGCAGCTCTAATTATTTAAAAAAACAAAAATTGATTAGACTGGGTTCATACTTAAAAGAAATATTTTGAATTGTAAATGGACAAAAAGTTTATTGTTCATCACTACTTATTAACCAGTAGCGTGTTTTCAACTTTTTTTCTGGGGGGATTGGGGAAGGATAATTTTGTTAGTTCTAACATTTTATCAGTATTTTAAATTAGAAAATTGTTATTTATTTATTGTTATACTTCACATCTTTGTATGAACATCATCTATATTATATTATAATAAAATGTCAAATTAAAATGTCAATATTTTTAGCTTCCTATCCTTTTTTTTGGATTCTGGGCGGGGTGTGGTCCAGGGGTACTGAACCTCCCCGTAAATACGCAACTCATATTGACTCAAAGTATTCGATATTGTTAAGTGAGCACAATGATTTTATATTGATTATAATGATTTTATCCACCAAAATTTTAAAAATTATGTAGTTAGGTAATATATTTTAATACTATTTGAACGCGATTCTAAATTTCAGATAATAGTGATCTCAAAGTTATTTATTTAAAAATCGTATACATTTATTATCTTGACTTAGTATTTTTTATATACTATTATTGTGCACTTTATCGTTGTTTAATGTAACTTCTATTTCTTAGAATTCTTTTAATATTAATGACTGTTATTGACTAACTGTTTCAATAAAAGTGATATAAACAACATGATTTAAATAATATACTGGAAATATAAAATAATAGACAATTGAAACTGTCTTATAATCCTATTTCATGAATCAAATTAAATTTAAATTTGCTAAAATATTTTGAATATTAGTCAAAAAGGAATTGTTTTTAGTGTATTTTTTCAGATATTAATGTTGAAGGTAGTAAAAATCACTTATATACTTGAGTTGTATAGGTAGAGTTTATATTATATTAATTAGAGACAGATTTGAATTTTTAAGCAACGTTTGTAAACTTTCAGTAGTTTCTGATAAAACAACAAAATTCTACGAGTTCTAATGAGATTTATGACAAAGTGTTATCACTCTCCGTTGTAAAAATATACATGAATTCGCTATAAAATAATAACAATTTTATTCTCAATTTATATTTTCATAATTTGTATCTATTTATTAATTTATTAGTTTTTGTGACATTGTTCATATAAAAATGTGATAGAATTTAGTGAAACTTTTACAACTTATTCTATCGCTTAAACTTTATTTTATTTTAAATTATTTAAAAATTATCAACACTTCAAAATGACTTCAAAATAGAAACAGTAAATCAATTAGCCACAAAACATTATAAAAAATTTCACTCTAAATTACAGTCTCACTTTAACCCTTTAATCGCTGAATTTGCTTCCAACTCACTTTTTAGTAATCTCCCACGCCGCGCCGTCTACAGAGAAAATGGTGTCGTGATTTATTAAATGATTGATCGTTTAAACCATTTACTTTTAATTTAATTTATGTTAAGTTAATAATTAATAAATAAATAAAATAACGTTGGGTTCTATCACTGGATGGCCTCCCTCCTCATGTGTTCAAGTTGTAAAAAAAAATATTTTCTATGTATGTGTTCAAATTTGCTTATTATGCCTTTTAGCAGAGATTGTAAATATTCTTTTTAAATAAAAAAAAACCAAAAAAAAAAAGTTATCAAAACGACATTTTATCACGACTAATCAGATATGAAATATTTGATTAAAAATGTTATTATTGTAGGTAGTTTAATAAAGAAACGTCAAACGTAACCTTAAATATTAACCTTTAAAATGCATGATTTAAAAGTATCAAACATGCGATCAATCATGATCAGTGGCATACGTGGCATATGGTTTAACGGTATTTGGTTTTTGTTGTTATTGTTGTTAGATTGATCGACCCGTTATGAAAAGAGAAACAAAAAGCATTTTTATTGGCAATACTTAATTTACAAGTGTACATACTACATAATATGTCCAAAAAATAACTAAATACCTAATGTATATGTAGGTAATTATTAAGTTCCATTTAATAACAATAATTTAAATACTCGACGATTTATATTCAGTTGAAATACGTTACTATATTATTAAGTGTGTAACATTTATTACCAGGGCAGTCTGACATAATACAATTCAAGCCAATAGTTTTTAACTAACAAATATCTGTACATCAGGAAAAAATATTTATTACAACAAAATAATTGATTATACCGTTAATATTATTATAGCTTTTGATCTAAATATTAAATAAAATATAATAAACCAGCATAATATTAACAATACATTTGACATGCAATCAACGGTTCATTTTTGTTAAGCATATGATTGCCTGTGCTTTAGTCAGCTGAAGTTGAGAACCTATAGTATATGATTATATTGGGTAGTCTCTACCAATTTTCGGGCCCAGTGGTGGTAATCTGATAAGGAAAATCAATAAAACGAAATTTGTGGCTTAGTGAGCGGTGGTCAATCTGCGGAAACGTTCTGAACGTACCGGCTGGTTTTGCTGGTTCCCGGATGGGTGACCACCTGGAATTTTTAGCAACAAATTCCTTGCCACACGTACAATATGTGTTCTAAAACCAACCGTTCCCTCCTGCAAACAGCTAATGGCCATAGTTGTTAGCCTTCAGTTCAATAAAAAAAGAAAAAAGTTGACAACAAAATATTAATTGGTACCACTAATAATGACATTGTTGTTTCGTTGCACAATCCACACTTTTTATTTTTGTTAAGATATCAAATTCTTAATTAAATATGTTTATAATAAGATAATCCTTAGCATAATAGTTTAAATATATATATAGACGTTTTGCATGAATTGTTTTGAGATTTCTCAATGATGAATCTCTGGAAAAAAAAAACCCCTTAAAATAGACTTATATTATTATTGTAAAACCAATAGTTTCTTCTTTTATTTATTACACACACAGTCCAAAACTATACAACTACAGGTCACTGGTGTACTGAACACATGATGTAATTTGATTTTTATCAGTTTATGACAAGAGTATTATAAAAAATAAGGTTTTTGCATGTATTATTATTTATAAATTAATTTTCAGCCAATAATTAAATAATGAAGCCTGGTGAATTTGGCTAAATATTTGGTTATTATTCCGTAGAATGTAACTAGTTAAAAATTAATTATAATGTATCGTTTGTTAACTAACTCAATACATTGTTCAAAACGTGTGTTTACAAATTATATTCAGTATGTGTAAGGAGAAACGAGCCAATTAAAATTTACGGATTCCTTACTTAAATTATGCTTACTACTTAAATAAAATATCAAATGAAATTCAAACGAAATATGAACAAATGTTATTATATACACTATACGAAAGGGAAAACCTATTCAATAAAGAAAACCGAAATCCCATTATATTTTATGCTTTTAGTTGAAATAATTGTTTAAATAATATGGAAATTCACATTATATAGACGTGTCAACATTTTAAATATTGTTTTTTAAATATTTTAAAGTTTTGTTCTAAGACGAAATAAAACATTAGTACAGTGTAGGCAGACAAATAATTACCATTAGTTTGAACCACTTTATAATAACATGTATCAGTAACATTTGAATCAAACATATTACTATTGAGTACCCACAAAGAACCAACGGTTAGCTGATATTGGTGATATTTAGACGTTATATTTTGAACTCTGCAGTTCAGATGAAAAATAGTCCTAAATAAAATCCTATAACTCGAACCCCGAAACATTTCCTGTATGCACGCCATAAAGGATATCGAAAGCAAAATAAAATGAATGGCACAAAAAATGCCCCTAAAAGAAAAAGGTTTACAGTAGTCAAGAAGTGAGGTAGCAGATTTCCGTTTTTTTCTACACTGAAAACTACGTACTATTGAAACTCAAGAAGATGGATATATCGGTGGAAATTTTTGATAAAAAAAAAAGTACGGGAAATAAGTGAAATACGTAAGATGAGGTTGACGCGATGGGTGGGGGCGGGGATCGTTTGGTCATGATAGATCAAAAGGTGACGGCAGCCGTCACAACAAAAAAAAATCGTCGAAAGTCACGCGGAGGTCGTGAATTCCACGGACTTGTGAAATCTAACTATATGCTTATATTATGTCGATAAAATAAAACTTTTCAAAGTTCATAGAATATTTACGAGTCTGTTGTGAACCAACCAACAATAGTGCGGGTGAGATCTCTTTACCTTAGATTTTGTAAACACATTGAAACAAGTTCAAGATCACATTATTACGTTGTAGGTGTATTGATTTCAACAAACGGAATGTAACACACAGAAAATATTCGTTGTGCTTGTAGTATTATCGACAATTGCACAACGGTATGAGATTATTATTTTGGTACAATCATAATAATTTAATAATATGATAAATGTGGACAGTAATATTTCGGTTAGAAAATTCATAAAAATCACTATAAAACATTAAATGTAATGAAAAAATTGATTTACAATACAGTTACAATACATGTTCTAAGGATTAAAATTATAACAATACAATTGTATGAATACGAACAGTATTAGTAAGTGTCGTATGTTGCTTCGATTATATTTTTTCCATGTTTTCAAAACGTTTTTAATTAAATTAATTGTATACATCAAAGTTATATCAATTGCAGAGGGATTTATTCAACTTAAAAATACAAATGCTCAATTCTCGTCTTACATTTAAGTTACAATATAAAATTATAAAATATGGATTGCGCAAGGTACAGAATTGATTCTGTGTATATGTGTAATGTCTGTTAAAAAAAAATAGAAATCCGGACGAATTTACTCAGTTTGAGTGTGCGGAACAGAAAATATGTCGTTGCGAATTCATTATTTTAATAGTTGTTTTGTACCTTTGTAAGTTGACTGAGGTCAACATAGGTACCTGCATAGTTTCTTTAAAATGTTTTCAAAGTAATGGGTTTTATCCGGGAAATGTCATGGACTTTTAAATCTTCTTAGAAAACTACTGAAAAAATAAGAAAGTGGTTTTTTTTTTGGACGGATTCTTAGGAACATTATTATTCTCTGAGACGGCGGTGCGGGGTAGCTTACGTACGTTTTTTGGTGGTTGTCCAACTCGTCGATGGGACGGCGTCTTGTCCGTCTGGTTCACATCTACCTCCGTCACAACTCAGGTCTACATCCTCTAGGCTGTTGATTGATAGGTCGTCATCTATAACAACCAAGACACGAAATATATAATAATTAAAAAAATAGTTATAATGGCAAAATCCGAAATTGTAAGTCCTAGGACTTACACAATGCCCAAGCATTTTTAGCAGAAATTGATCATTTCAAAACTGTATTTGGCCATTTGTCCTAATTTATAAGGGAAGTTAAAGATTTGACTGAGTCCTTTAATGTATGTTTTAAGTAAACGCCATACCCGCATGTGCTGTCAATTTGTTACAACTCTTTACTTAACAGTTATCAGAGCAAGATATAGATAGGTGTGTATGAACTCAATATATTTGGAGAGGCCCTCCCCCATCCCAAAAATAAGGACAATTTATTTTTTATTTATTAAACAGCATTAATTGATTTGTCACATTAATCTAAATGATAAAATAAAAAGATGTCCGATAATATTCTAAGTAAGATTTTTAACTTTTTAAGGAAAGAAAAATTGGAAAACTCGGAAAAAACTGAAAGGGTTTTTTTTCATTTGGATTTTTGTATAGGTATAAATGGTTGCCATAGGTTACATAGTATAATATAACTGATCGGATATAATAATTTTAACTTTAGTTTTGATATTCGGTCACTTTATATATTTAACCTTCGTTGGTTTATCCAGAGTTAATAGACACAATAACTATTGGAACATTTTCAATAAAAAGTTATTTCAACAGATTCCACGAGACTTGGAGAGTCAAGCATGATTTTTTTTTCAGCTCTCAAAGAAAGAATATTTTTTTTGTTAATTTATGTGGTTACTATTGGTTTCATCACTATAACAATTAGTAGATAATATATTGTAAATACATTTAAAAATAAATATATTTATAAAAAAAACAAATCCTTAGCACCTGAAACGCGGCACAGCTAGTAATAAGCTAGTAATTTAATAACCTAAAATTTAAATCGGGTACCTAACCTAACATCAGTTCCTTAATAAAAATACGAATTTCTTAGACATTAGTTAAGTGACTCAAATTAGTAAGTAATACAAATTATTATTTTATTTTAAAAATAAAACTTAACCATTTAATTTTCGAAGTAAATCCAAGTCGATTGTACATAATATACCAAGTCGTATACAGATAATCGTTTATTGGAGTTTTCGATGATATTGTTACGATCGGATAAGCCGAGGCGCTCAGCGATTTCAATCTTAAAAAAATGAAGTTTTAACTTCTAATTTATATATTTTTTTAATACTACGTGTAAATTCAAATTACATAAAATATTCAGTATTTACTTTTAAATAGTTTAAAAAAAATAGAACACCGTAAATCCGACTCTGCAACATAGTATGACAACTATAGAAAACTATTATGTAAATAGTATTGAACGGTGGTCTTTTCGGTGGTCGTTGTCGTTGTTGGCTGTGACAGTTTATCGTCGTTGATGCATTCTAGTAATACTTAATAAACTTTAGAGAAACGGAGATCTTGGCCAGGAAGACCGTATAATAAGACAAAATGTGTAGGTACTAGATTATTATTTTTGAGAAAATTGAAAAATATCATTAAAATTTACATTTCTGAAAATGTATTTTTTTCAGTTATTCGCTAACAATCAGAAGTTTTATGTCGATATAATTTTTAAACGAGTGATTCTGGACATGTTTCCTACTCGAATACAACCTATCATGAGACCTAAACTTAGTGTTTGCACAAATGTAAAAAGAAGAAACATTTTATGAATAATTAAGATTATACCTATAATAGTGACAGTAACAAAAAAAAGATAAAAATACATTAGATAAGAAGTGATAATAGAAAAAAATGAGTGGAATTTGTCAAAAAAAAAAAAATAGACTTAATAATTACACGAATAACTCGACGAGGAGTCATAAGCAGACATTGTAAACATCAGTTAATGAAGTATAATATACTCGTACGAATGTAAAATTGTATTTTTACAAATATTAAACAATAATAATATAATATAATTATATTATATTATAAGTGATATTATATAATTTAATGTCTAGTAATGTGGGCAAGTGACTAATTGACATACAATTATTAGGGTGCAAATATAAATTATCTAAAAAAAATATTCCTTGACAAAATACTGAACTATAATAATATTGCAAAAGATATCTTAAAAAAATGTCCCGAAAAATTAAAAACTAAGTAAGAAAAATGTAGTGAATATAGGTAATATAAAATTTAGATGCATATAGTACGTTGTATTTTGTGTTTCATTATAGCACTGGCCAATCAGATAATATTTAATATTTTTAAATAATAAACTTCAATGGTTATCGACGAGTGTTAATTTTTATCTTGAGAAACTTCGTTTAACTCCAACTGAAGTCACAGGATCGAACATAATACGTAATAAAAATAGAAATATTATTAAAATAAATTATGTTTAATTATTTTCATTTTTATGTTTTCTGATGTATGAAACGAATTTTGTGCTTGGAAAGCTATGTTTTAGAACATTGAGAAAAATTTACGATTTGCATTTAAATCAGCGTCATCCCTAGTAGTTATTTACTTTAAAAATAACATGTCATACTCGCTTTGTCGCTTCGATATGAATTTATGATGCAGGTAAAACTAAAAATATACACCATGTTTAAATTCCAGATTAGTAATTAGTTTTGAGAATTTCTGTTTTAATTTTCAAATTTATGCTTTGAAATTTTAAATGTATATAATTAAGAATATTTTAAGATCAAGGTTACTCCGGGCCTCTACACAGGTTTCTCTTAGCGGGGTCCAGTAAAGGCCCTTTGATATTAAGTTAAATAAAATCACGAAAATAAAACGAAATAATATTGACGTAAAATACTTTGCTTTAATTGTTAGCGTTTTGTGCAATGAAAAAAAAAAGAATTGTAATTATCTTAAATACGCGTTGAGCCCGATAATAAACGATAGGGACCTAATAATAATAGTCACGTACCGCGTCGCCCGTCGGAATAATTTCATTTTTTTTATTACTCGACGGTGAGGTTAGAGTTTTCCTGGCACGCGACCGACCGATTTCCCCTCGCTTTTCCAACCGCAAAGTCGACGATAATAAAATATTAAAGTTACAAAAAAATATTTAAAAAAATACCGTGTACCGTACCGTTTTTTGGTCGTATTTCACCTCCGTTTTTCGCACCGACCGCGGCCCGGACGGCCGGCAGCAGCAGCAGCATGGATAAGACGAACCGGTGGCGCATAGTGTCTGAGCATTCGGATGTCACTGCCGGTAATCACTCGAACACACACGCACTACTCGTCGGCCATCGGCGGTTACCTTTCCCTCCACCCGGTCGCCAGCGAACGCAACAACAACAACAACAATAATAATAATAATAATAATGAATATTATAATATTATTGTCATTAATATGTTATCGTGTGCCGCGGTCGTCAATAAACGAGACGTTACGGATGTGCTACAGGGTGATCGTCGGTTTTTTTTTTTTTAAATCACTATTATGGGTGCGGCCATTTATAGTTACCTACTCTGTAAATTTATGTGTTTTTGAAAAAGTATCGCGATTGTACTGTAGAGGATTTCATGTCATCGTCACAACATGTCTTACATTTTTATTTATTTTCTTACTGCGTTTTAAAACTATTTATAAACGAGGCAACATGCACTTTTTAAATTCATTTTCCGAAACATAGTAATGTACTGCTCTGAAAGTTTTGACGCATACAAATCGAATAACGAACACAGCTGGTGTAAGCGCTTAAATTTTGGATGAGCGAAGCGAAGTGGAGGGACATCCCGCAAAATGACAATGATACTCCGCTCATCATCTAAAAATGTAAACACTGTCGACTAGTATTTTGGAATTCCATTTTTATAATTATTTATCTTTCTTATCAAAATCACCGTTTTTTTTCTAAACAATTGGTGTTTCGGTTTGAAATGATTTCAAAAATAAAAATTACATCTAGCCATAGAAATGGACTATAACCGTTCACTGATAAAAAAATCACCTTGTATTTCACTATACACCGTGCGTATGCATTACGACGTCATGCATTATTCGTAACGCACTGCATTGGTCAGGTATACACGGTATTTACCGCCGGTGGTGGGGGCTATCAGGGTTAGACAAAACTACGACCGAAGTTGTGTCTCTACCGGGCCATACCAGCCGTGGGTCGCGGTCATCAAGAGGCTTATTCAAGGAAAAACTGTACAATTTACAATATCACAGCTTCATCAAGTAGTTGAAAATTTGATTTGTAGTCTGTGTCGAATATTGTTCCTGCAGAGATGACAATATGAATACAACATTTAAGTTTTGAGATTTGCACCATGGCACTGATAAGCTTTGGTAGCGTTTATCAAAATTATAATACATTTATAACAATGAAATTATGTAGGTATGTAATTAATTTTCGCCAGTCCCCGAGCATCGCTAGGGCAATGATGGATTTCTACCAAAATGTATCTTTCTATTTTTCCATCAACACTAATTTTTTTCAAATGAGATATTGACCATATTTTCACCAAAACAATTTTTATATTGTTAAAAAAAAAATGTAATATGCTATGCACTGTACAGTGCACAGTATACGCAGTTTATTTAAAATAATATCAAATATTGAAAAAAAGGTATAATTTATTATTTAGTTCCATGTTTTAATAAAATCATTTTTATATTAAAATTGTATATTATTATTATGTAATAAAAGTACTCTGCACCGTTACCCACGACGTTGTTAGTTGGTTGAATAAAATATTATAATATAGACAGTAAAGCATTTGTAAAAACTAAATAATATATTTTTTTTAATATAACAATACATTTTATAACGTAATTTTTTTTTGAATAAAAAAAATATGTATGGGTATATTATAAGTTTTTATTGTTTAGTTGAAGAATAAACTTTCTAATAATTTTTCTTTAAATACAAAATTAATAATTGTGCTACAACAAAACATGTTCTTAATAAATAAAAATTAAAAAATAAAATATGAATGTAGGTGGTATGTATTAAATTTAATATTTTTTTTTAACTGTAGTATAAAATATTATGTATTTTTAAATAATTCTTTGCTTTAAATACAGTAGAACCTTGTTAACTCAGTTTCAAGAGATTGACAAAAATTCGACTTATCGACATTTCAAGTTAACGAGGAGATTCAATTTATGAATAAAATTTAAAAATGTGAACCAGTGTTTACAACTCTGCTGTTCAACAGTTATCGAGTATGTTATTGTAGGTAACAAATAATAGATTAACTTTTTAATTGACTAATAGATGTGTTATATTTTAATTCAATAATAAATCATGGCATACAAAAAACGATTTTGAGTGGTGATATACAGCCATTACAGCACATTTGGATAAATGATCGAATTTAATAATTGAAAACAAAATTAATAAAAATTTCATGGCTGTAACTAGTGTAACTTTCACTTTTTCTTTGATTAAGGTAGAAAAACTTGTTGGGAATCTTCTGTTGACATTTTTAATGTTAGTTATGAAAAAAATGTTGTATGAATTTCTAATTGAAAAATTTACAAAATTAACCCAAATGTTGATGAAAAACAGAAAAAAAAAACACTTAAAATTCTAATAATTTTTTTGTTAATATTTTTATTATACATATTATGATAATATACAATTTATTTGTGATATTTATTTACTTATTATATAGGTACATACGAGTATATTTATTTTTTGTATTTATAATAGGTACTGTGTATATAGCACGTATTATTTTCTAAGTATAAAATCTGTCATTTTTTGATTGTTTATGGGTAGAATCTTCCAATACAACTATCTAAAATATGGAGTGCAGAAAATATCATGAACTTCTGACTGTTGCTGGGCGTATCTTTGAAGTTGATGTATATTACTCTCAGCTTGGGCCCGACGGATCGAAGGTTCAACTTCAAAAGGTTATACTTTATCTAATCTGTCACATACATTCAAGTTACTGAATCATAATACGTGGCTGGTACAGGATAATGAATAATGACTTTGACATACCTATTGAACAATTTGAAGTACCAAAATAAATTAACATGTTGGTACAATACTGAATGATAATAATAAATAATAATACTCGAGATATTGAAGTTATTTTATTTTCAATGGTAAATATTGAATTAGATTTGTTCTAATTAACGTAACATTTGTTTATTATTATTAACAATATTCACACGGACAACAACATAATAATTGTCTACAAAGAAATAGAAATACATCGAGAAAAAGTGTTAAGGAGGAAACACATAATTGTATCACTATTGTATTGGGAGAAGCCAATCAGTGTTAATAATGTTCTGATTAAAAATTAAATCAATTGAATAAATAGTTTGGTTTTTGTTGCTCATATAATTAAATTTATAATAAATCGATACTCGATTTTGAGAAATAGCTCAATGATCATATTACACGAACCTACTTGGCAAACCAAAAAAAAAAATTTAAAAAAATAATGTCTATTTGTTAATCCCTTCGTCGAACCTTTTCCTCCGCGTAAACACCACTGGACTGACTGATATAGGTACAGTAGGAGAATGCCATTTGAAACAATAACTTCAATTACAAAAGGCATCGCTTGTACATGTTTTTTTTCTTTATTTATTTTATTTCACTCCTATGCTTCATGAGTCCGCCATCAAGTCACACACCGCACACTGCACAGATACCGGGGAATTATATGGGATCATCGGTTGAATTTCGCGGATTTAGTTTGAAATTTATACGCGTGGCGGTGGTTGAGAGTGAAATGGAATTAGGGACAATAAACATATAGTACCTATATACAATATTATGTGTGTAATATGTGTGTAAATACAGAGTTGATATTTGTAAGGCGATGAATCCCATGCGTTTCGAACACCTCCCTATCAACAATTCACCCCCCCCCCCACACTTTCCACCATCACTACGAACCCCTATGGCGGATAATAATCAGATTCGCCATATTATAGAATGGGTTTTCAGACGATTCGACACTACTCCACGCACGGCAAATGGCTAACTAAATATAGTCCAAAGACGACTGTAGTTGTAGGTGTAGTGTTTTTTTTTTTTTAATCGTTTAATTAATAAATTATTCTCGTTCATTTAGGTAACAATAATCCATGCACGGACAACAGTGAAATCAAATCCGTCCGCGATCGTCGGTCGAATTAAGTTTTTTTGTAATGTCATTTCAAACCGTCGAAACAATACCGTGCTATTTTTCATTGCGTAGGCGTCGTACGGTTATTGTGGTTAAATTCAGTTTTCGTGTTCAGAAACGTCGTTTTTGATACCTAATTAGCAAACTTTGAAATTCAAACAAGGAAAATGAATTAATTATTGTTCAAGCGGCTGCTTTCTACCTATGTATGCGAATTAGAAATATTCACGGTGAATAAAATCTTTAGACCCAGCTTGGTTAATATTATGGCGTTTCTATTTCGTAAATAATTACAAAAGGAGTTTTGTTTTTATTTTGTAATAATATAAACGAATTTTTTTCTATCATACGAATGCGTACAGGCGCAATATTTGGGGTGTGGGGGGCTTGAGGGTGATAAGCACACACAGTTTTGAAATTAGCACCCTCGTAATATTTAAGTATGCCATTCTAACTGAAAAAAATAAGAGACTCCACAGCACCCCCAGGTTTTTCATTGGAATTGTGCCTCTCCGCATACATCATATCGAGGCTCACGAAGTCCATCTATTATAACAGCGTGGGGACTTGCACAAGTTTATTTTAATCTGCAGCAGTAAACTGATATAATTTATTTGAAGCTCATTGTGATACCATAAAACCGGGACCTTAAAATTCCGGGACGGTTTACTGTGTACCTGTAAAAGTTCGTGAAATAACCTAAAAGTCGAAATTTTTACAATCGACTGTACCAGCGACTGCAGTCTTCTCGGTCTTCGCTATTATATACGCGTACGATATGGCCCATTATTATAGCAGACCGCGTCAATGCTTGCTTCAGTGTACATCGTGTGTATATAATCCACTCGAGAGATGTGTACAATAATACTATGTTCGTGACATTTTAGTTATTGTGCGAATTTGTAGTGTGTTTCACGGGTGTGGCGGTAATGTGTGGTATTTGAAACATATTTTAATTTCGTTTTTGAACTGAACATACGACAAGTGTGATGGATAGTGTTATTTTTACTCTGTCGTTATTCTAAAATTGCAAAAAAAAAAAAATAATAAAGTGAATTTGCACAAAATCTAAAAATTAATTTTGGGGATTCGCACCACATAAGAATAGATAAAAGAGCATTATGTAGTATTCTATTATTATACCTATTATATTTATTATTGTACGAACAAAAATTGTACTTTGTGCCGTTTTTCACCTTATAAAAATTGTAATATGCACCAACTTAAAATATAATTAATAAAAAATGGTTTTAAACTTATTCATAGGTATCTGTGTATTTTAATAAATTGGATTTTGTTCACCAATCAAGTTAATTTAAATTGATAAATACATTCCAAGAAAACTATTTAAATGTACATTTTTTTAATTTAATAATTTTAATTTTACAATTTGAAATACATAATCTGTACAACGTAGCACAATAAGTATGTATGAATGTGGGTACATAAAGTAAAATAAAAAATGCGATTTAATACCACAATCTTAAATGATGTCATAATATTATCATCATAATGTGTCACGAACAGGTATAAGGTATAACACATAGGTACCAATTTATTTTAATATTATTTTACTCATCGTGGTTTGATTAATGTAATGTTTTCGATTATCAATAATACTGTTTTTATGTCCAATAAAAAAAAAAAATAATAATAATAATGATAACAATAGTTATAAATATCATAACAATTTAGTATTTATTTATAAATTATTATCAGTCATGTTACAAACTGTAGGTATATTTTTTAACTTTCAACTTTTTGATTGCAAAAGTAAATACTTTCAGATTCTTTAAAATCAATATCTTGTTAAATATCCTTTACATGGTATTGGATAAAACTGTTATTATACTCGTTATTACTCGTAATAATGACTATATTCTTATACTAAACTAATCCTCGAGATGAAAAAAGCGAACATTGATGTTTTTCACAACGCTTATTTCACAGAAATTATAATATTTCTGCGCTAACATTTTTCTAAATAATATTTAAAGAAAAATTAAACATTTTATATTAAACTATTAACATTATATTTTACTCTTCAGATGAATCATACACTCGTACGTATCTATAAAATATATTGTGTATGTTTATATAATAGGTAGGTATCACAAATAAAGTCTGTATAATATGATGGTATTCAAAAATGTTCTTAAAATTTACAATTAGCTGTTTAATGCAATGTTTATGAATACATTTTATGTAAAACAAATTCTATATAACCTCCACGAATGGTGTGGACTTGGGTTATTTTTTTTATTGTATTACACTAGTTTATCACAGTTGAACCTCGATAATACTCAAATCGACGAGGATAAAAAAAAAAATCTAGTTATTGAAAAAATTGCGTGTACATATTGAAATACAGGGGCCAACAAATTAATTTGAGTTATCGAAAATTCGTCTTGTAGAAGATCGAATTATCGAGATTCCTCTGTATTTATTTCATGTATGCATATATTGTTATAAAACAAATATTGAAAATTGACATCACGTCGATGTCTGGTGCATATACTTTGTTGTCGATGTTGTTTCCTAAAACTACGACTACTACGCACTACAGATTATTGATTTATATTCCACCTTGAATACAATATTAACGCTAATAGGATATTTTATTGTTCAACCATCAAATTTTTACACCGGCTAATTGATATTGATCAAATTATTGTATACTTGTCAATTAGACTCACGTCATAAACATTTTACGTGGACATTAGACGCTTGCGTACTAAGTTGGATTTTCTGTATGGGCAAAAGTATTGTGCGTTTAATATACAAAACAATTTTATTGAATTATTCACACCCAATTACATCCTTAAAATATATTTTTGTTTTTTCTTAAATCAAATAATACGCATAGAGTGTATTACATTTAAGAACTTTGTTTACGAAACTGCTTTTATTACATAAAACATAACATCTTTATATAATAATAATAATATGTGAGGCACATTTTTGTGATTGATTATTTTTTCATTGAATTACGTTTGTGTATGCCCTTCGTATCTTATTAGTTGTTATTTATTATAGATAAATAATATTTTCAAGGATATTTTTGAATACATTTTTTTTGAAGTACTTATCGTAACGTCAGAATTTATTACATTTAAATGTTATGGATCAACAATTACAGCTTAAAGTGAGCTGAAGAATTCGGTGTTTCATAGTATATTATTATGGCGTTTTATTGATCAATTATGGTTCGAAATACGAATTAAAAAACGCCAGGGTAATAATACTATAGTTGAATAGTATTACGTATTGTGGACAATTGATAAATATGTCTTCACCCTTTCATTGCCATCGACGCACAAATGGCAAATATAAAAATACGATAAATGTGAAGATTGACGTGGTGATGGGACTACAATCATATTATAAATCTTTTCAATTATTATTGGCCAATAAACGCATACAATTTGTATAATAATCTACGGAAATCAATATAAAGATTTGTGTTGTTTGTAACCGAATAATATTATTATACGTTCCAATGGTCCGTAAATGGTTCTCGAGATCACGGTTAAAGTTATTGTAGGACCTTGCCGCAGGCATTTAATTGAATTTTTAACATTCTCGTTTGCCGTCACCCCGATATTATTCTCTGCGTGCTATTCAATTAGCCTATATAAAGGTTTTACAGACTTATTTGTTTTCTTTATGTTTTCATAACGTTTATTCTTTAAAATCATAGCATACAACCTTTAAGATGTTTGGCGTTATAATTTATGGAATTAACGCGTTTCAAAATGATATTATATAGATGTTATGCACAAAGCTTATGGAAAATACCTATTGTGTTTCCTGTTTAAAATGTAACTACACGCTGTCTGCATTCAAACAATTATATCAAGAAGCATTAATTAGTCTCTTTGATTTTAGTCTTTGTCGTTATTTTTTCTTTCAGCATGATAATAATTTGGTTTATAAATAACTAGCTGTCGCGTGCACTTAGTACAAATGCCACCTCTTATGTGACTCAAACTTTGTTCAATTCGTTACATAGATAATAGGTATATATTTTAGAAACTGAGTTATTATTCATAATAATAATAATATACTAATAAAAGTATTTCTCTATGACAACGTAGAGCGGCCAATACTTATAAGCAATATTATAGTCGGTAACCAATGGCAACCATTTATATCTACAATATAAAATTCGATTTCCGTTTGCCTTTAAAAGATCCTTATTCGAAGAGCACGTCATATTTAAAATGAGAATTCGTAAAAATCGTTTCTTAGTGTGCACTTACATTATGAAATGAAAGTACTGTCAAAATTCCAAACCTCTACCTACCTACTATAGTTTAGGCTCTACGTTGATTCTCTGTCAGTCAGTCAGGACAAAGCCGGGCTAGTTAATTATTTATATTATATAAGATAATATATCGAATGCCTTGACTAATATAGTTCTTATGAACATTCCAAATTTGATTTACGTTTTGAAAATTGAAGATATATATGATTACCATTCCAACCAGTTATTCGAATGCCACTATTAACAATTGTCTTAGAATAATATATAATTATTTTTTTATTTTCAAGGTGAGTATCTAACCTACGGGTGTCTAATACCGATACTCCCATAATCTACGGTATACTTAACATACTTGTCTCAAAAAACTAAATGCTTTTCAAACGTGTGCTCAACTGTACTCCAACTTACAAATTAAAAAACGTACATACTTGGGGTGCCATTAGATAAGCGCAGTATTTATATGGATTAGTGTCATTGACAATAATTATTATTTATGGGTAGGTATTTTTTCAATGGAAACACAGATGTTCAATGGCAAAAACCTAATAATGTAGGTCAAGTTCTAATATTTCTTTAATTATTATTTTTTGAATTGCTCTAATTTCGCTGTTTTTATTTGCTGTTATTGAGGATAACAATTATTTTTAAATTCGTTATCAGCAAAAGCGATTTTTAGTTAACTTAACCTAATGTAATTTATCAAATGAAATTAAAAGTTTTTAAATAATTGGTGTTGCTAGAGGGTGTTGTATGACATTAAATGGGGGCATATTAATTGTATATAAAAAAAAAAAAAAATGCTTATTAATTTGAATATTTTTTTTGTTTTTTGTCACAGTGGTTGTTATTCTCTATCTCCTAATCTCAGTGTGAACACGTAGGATCCTAGATCTTAGGGATAATTTAATCTAAAATCGTTATCACGGACATAAGTAATAATAAAAAAAGCACATTCCGTTGTAAAATAAATAGTTTTCTCATTCTCACTCTTTCGGTGCTAATGTATATTCGATTTTTTGACTTGAAAAATTTTTTAGTTAAATTAAATTTAAGTAAATTCCTAAATTTGATAAAATTAAATTTAAATTTGTATAGTCGTTTGAATCGTACAAGACGCTTTAGAATAATTACAGTCTTATGTGCTTTAATGTAAAATTATCATTCTTTAATATTTTATTTCATAAATGTTTGATGTTAATGACAAACTTTTGTAGGTATGAAAAGTATCTTATTCAAGAAATATTTAATGAACCTTCCTGCTTTATTGTCTAATGAATGGAAGCTTATATATTTATTCGCATTAATACTTTAAAATGTATCAAATAAATACGAAAATGGTAAATTAAATTATAAATTATAATATTATGTGATGTCTCGAAATTAAATCGACTTAGTATGTCTTACCTTATGTAGAATTAAATATAATATCAAAATTAATAATATAATATAATGTATAATATGCAAAATTAAAAGGTGCGTTTATTTTCGTACTGTATATAAGATAATATGTTAAATATTTTGCATTCGACTTATATTATTATATCGTTCTCGTTCACCAGTTTTCGGGATAATATGACGTACACCTCTTGTTCGGTGACAAAAGAGTGTGTTGGTTTAATGACAATACGACATCGTTCCCGTGTACATTTACGTATTTTCGAAACGAATCAATATTAAAAACGAGCAGAAAACAATTCTGGAGTACGAGTGTCGTATTACTATATGATAATAGTATATCGTATAATATATAATATGTTTGTTTATATACTTATCAACACTTTACTGAATAACGACGAATCCGACCTGTACTCACCTACTACGCATACTGTAATAATAATAATAATAATAATAATAATAAACTGTGCGTACACACTACATCTCGGCTTACACGAAAGCGAAGTTGCTCTCAGGCAGTCGTATTATAAATTATAATATAGTGGTCCTCCGGAAGGAAGGTCTCGACGGTCTGAGCGAATGGCCTCGACGACCGAGACTCGCGGTGCATTATTTTCACAATAATAATAATAATAATAATAATAATAATAATAATAGTATAACGACGCTCGTGACAACTATAGGTACCTATGAGAAGGAGAGGCCGACGGACTGTAATAATAAAATATATTATAATATGACGTGCCATATGCGCACTTCCCACGCGGAACACAGTCAAAGCAAATAATAATATCGCGTATTGCATCATGATATTATTATTATTATTATTATTATTATTATATTATATCTTTCTGTGGCATTTAGCCGACTGTAGGGTACGAGCTCACAAACAACATATCTGTTGTGCGCATTATCTTATTGAGTTCTTCAAATATTTAATATTATATTACGTTTTCTACGAATTGTCTCAGGACGGACGTCCAACGGTTTGGATATAGATAATTTGTAGTTATTGAACGGACACTGTATTGTAGAACGATACGCAGTTTGTTTCCACCTGTTGCTGTCCGACTCGCTTTTCCCACACGCGCTTTGCTGCAAAGTGTATCGAAGACAACTTACTGAGTTCGTGTTTAGTTGAAACACAATTATTGTTGCCCATAGGTGATACTGAATCACTGAACACAAATAAACTACTTCTATTCAAAAACTTAAATCGACTCGATTTATATATGTAATGTGGTTTTTTTTTTTTAAATTACGTTTTAATTCATAATTTAGGTATTAGTTTAACATTAAAATATGATATTATAATGTATTTTTTAAAAGCCACTTACATTTTAAAGATATTGAAAAATATATTATGATATTTAAACACTGCTAAACATTAAGTCTAATGATTTTTTGACGTAATTTTTTCACCAGGTACCAAAATTATTTTTAGTAAAAATATGTGAATTATAAACATTCTAAAAACAAGAAAAACATTAAAAATAATCAATTTATGATAGGAGATAATCACCTTTTTATGTACAGATAATAATTATTTAAAACAAAATGGTTTTTATTATATACTTATTAAACTAAAGATATTTTTATACCATGTTATGATAATAATATAATCATAACGCCAAAAATTAATTAGTACCACTGTATTTAATTATAAAATATTAATACGCCAACGTAAAACTAAGATCCTTGTTTTATGGGATGACGGAACTTTCACCAATACGCATGAGTTTTAAGGTAATGTAATATTTTACATTTTATTTTATAAAATTATCTTCAACTAGCCAATCATTTTATCACTTAGAGCAATGGTTATTAGAGAGTTCATATCGGGCTTTTAACATTAAAAACGTTTTAAAAGGTAAATTATCAATGATAAAATTTACTTCTGACAATTTGAAGCAGTTAGAAAAAATAAATTGCATTTTGAAAAAAAAATCAGAGGAAGTCACTTTGCTGTATAGTAGGTTTCAAGTATTGCTCGTCGTGAATAGGTCACTGTAGTAATGGATGTGTTAAATTTAAAATCAATAATACTTTATTGTACCTATATGGGTTGTACACTAAAAAATCATTTTAAGCAGAAATATGGTCTTATATTACCAAGAATATTTATAAAGCAACTATTTATGTTTCTATTAGTAAAAATGTAAAATGGTAGGTTGAATTAATTTTTGAAGAAACCAAATCCATGTCTTTATATACATGAATTGTATATACATATACAGTTCGTCTATAAGTGTGAACGTCACTGGACACCTCCTAAACGGTTGGACTCAGTTTGATGAAATTGTTTGTGTGTTTGAGAGGGTCCCTGCTATATTTTATAATTTTTCATTTTTTCACGAGTGAAGTCGGATTATACAGCAAAAATCGATGTTGGTTCGTCCGAAGTTAATAAACTCAAAAACTACTGGACCGTTTTCAATAAAAGTTATATCAATACATTTCTCAAGACGTGAAGGATGTTCATAGCTTATTTTTTCAATAATTCCTATGTGTAGCTAAAGCGTAACTCACATATGAACTTTCGTCCGCCTATGAAAAAAGAAAATTTTTTTAAAAATCTAAATTGTTGCTATAGGTTACAAATTGCATAATAACTAGTATAATTTAAAAAGATATAGCATAAACTTTATTTTGTATTCAATATTATAATACAGTATATTGTTAATATATACACATAACACATAATATTACTAACTGTTATTAACTTATAAGTCAATACCATGCATAGGACGGTGTAATTATCTTAAAATTAACCTTAGTATTTTAAAGCAATTTCATTGTGTATATTGAATACAATATACGTAATAGCGAAAAGTGTTAAGTCACGGTAATTAATATTTTGGAATTAAAACAAAACAAAAAACTAAAATCGATATATTTTGTCAAATAACTCATTTGGGAAAAGTTTGAACTGAAATATATGTCTATAAGAAAACTGTTAACACTGTACATAATTATTATAATGTTCAATATTATCAGGTTACTCAGTTGCTGTATAAATAACTTAAGAGGAGCCTTGTATAGTTGTATTACATTATCAAGCTTTCCATACAGAATAAAAATATAAAAACAATTTTTTTTAGCTGCAATTTGTTATTTTAGATTCTGAGGTGAGCAATGGATGTATTGATATTACAATTATGTGTGTGTTTTTAAAACAAATATTATTCTTGGGTACTTGAAACTTTTAGAGTATATTATTAATATATGTTATACACACGGTGATTTTTCAAATGTAATTTGTTTGGCAAAAATGAATTCAACCTACTGTAGTACTAATGCTTAATGATAAATTTAATTAACTAAATCACCATCATATCATCAAACGTACTAAATTACTAAGTACCTAATATTATAGGCTGACAGACTGTCTTCGCTCTGAATCGTTTTTTTTTTCATACAATGATTGTGTATCATTAAATAAAAATTTAGCGACATATATTGCAGTGACCCGCTTGTAATCTACAGCAGAGCCATATCTACTCTCACGCTTTTTTGTGTGAATATCTAATTTAATAAAAATTTGATGCTCAAACTCTCATAATAAGATGTATTCTCCTTAAAATTTTTTTCTAAATTCTTGTAAAAACAATATAATATTAAAATAAATCTTATAATAAATTTTCAAGATTTATGCATAAATATTTTGAATTTTTTGAATTTTTGAATTGTGAAGTTACTTCGTGTATTTTTACAAATTTTGTAAAAAGTTGGAAATTTATAATATAAAAAAACAAAATATTTTTGAAATTGTACTGTATCTAGAATATTCTAATGAAAATATTTGATACACATGTCAAGTATCTTCGGTTATTATTTTTTTCAAATTACAATAAAAATAAAACCATCAATTTTGTCAAAAATTGGTTTTATGTAATTATTCTTATTTTTCCGTAGTTTTTTTTTAAATTTTTTTTCCGGTAATTAAAAAAAAGTCTGTTATATTCTCAATAGGTACCATAAGTAGTGCATTTGGACACACAAAAAAAAAACCTATTTTAAGTAATAAATTCATTGCTTCACTTGGAGTCTATGGAAATTAGTTGATTTTATTCTTATTTGATTTTCTTACACGATCAACAACAATAGTAACTATGCAAATACACAATCTGATGTTAAAAAAAATAGTAGATTAATTGATTAATAATAGAAATAGACAGATTTATTCAAAATAAATATATAATTTATTTCAATTATTATTTAACGCAATCTTTTTCACATAATGTGTGTTATTATTATGTTAATAATATATTAAAATATAGGGAGGTGCGGCCGTGTACTCTCCCACCACCCTCCCCTCTTTAATCCAAGCTTTATATTTTAGCACTGAAAGATTCTTTTATTCAAATTACGTCCTCGGGTGCCCAGCTACTGTTTATACGTATATTATGTTTGTGTGTGTGTGTATACGTTCGACGAAATGATGATGTGTTTGCATATAATTATTATTGTATCATTCATAACAAATGACATTTTATTGGAGTTGATATCATATTTTTTATAGTCGGTTAACTTGAAGATACATAAATCACAAATTTACTTGTACTAAAAAAAAAAAAAATAAAAAATACAATTTCCGACGTATTTGGCTTGACATATTTTTCAATTTTTTTTTTTTTTGTTGTTATCCGTATTTGCGTATGCTGTACGTCCTGTGTACATTATACACACTTATATTTATTTTTTACTGCAAACACCTACAACGGCTGCCATTGTTATGCCATGGTTGAGTGTCGGAGAAATATTTTGTAATCCAACACCGACACTGACGATGCGTTTTCCTAACTCACCTGAAGTATATTTTTATTTATATAGTAGTTCACGAATACAAGGATATGGACGTTTCATTCTACACAGTTCAAGACCACCATCACTGTGCCACCGTCTTGTAGTGGATAGAGTACATTGAAACTATCAGCACCTGTTGTATGAAGTTTCTAATGGTCTCTACATAGTACATATATTTAATATAATATGGTTCTCTCGATTTGTGTGCATTGGATACCAAGGTAGTTATTCTTAGCCCACACACGGGTTCATTTTCATTTAAGCGCAACCGTATGGACCAACGAATACAAATATTTTTTAATTAATTTCAGAGCAAAAAAACATGTTAGTAAAAATAGTTATTAATTATTGAATTTGATAACTGATTAGTTTTGAAATTCAAAAATTTAATTAAATTAAAGGGTTTTTTATCATTTGGTAGATACACTTTAAATTTATCCTTTGTAAGTCAGAACACTTTTTTTTCGTAATCCCAATTTAATTCAACCCAATAGATAGATAATCGTACAACACAGAAGTAAAATTAAACGATTTTCAACATATTCTAATTCCTTTCCTGCACTTGCCACCTACATAAAATGTATGAACTTTGTAAAGGTATTTATCTTATGAAACGGTTCTACCAATTAATTAGTGTGTGTGTGTGTGTGTAATTATTTAGTTTATACATTTTGATTTGTACCATCGAAACATCCACTGATGTTAATTTAAATACATTTGACTTAGGTACTTCCAATACATAACTATTAATGCTGAGTTATCAAACATGCTATTAATTACGTATTTATTTAGTAAAATATATCAAAGTTATTTTGGTAATAATAATATCAGAAAATCGATGCAAACCGAAATCAAAGGAAGTTGAGTGTTCATGATATCATACAAATTATTGTTTTACAGAGTGTTTGATACAGTATTGTAAGAATTTGATTTGTTTTAATATTTACAAGAACTAGAAAAAAAGAAACATAATTTAGATCATAAATGATTATTAGTTAAGTTTTTAATTTCAAGTGTGAAATGTTCAAATTAGTAAGCTAATTTATTACATGCTTCACGATTTTAAGGTGGTAAAATGATTAATTAATGTTAAAAGTTAGTATAACAATATTATGAATACAATTTAATAAAATAATTAAAACAAATCAAGTTACGTTCCAAAGTTAATGTAAAAACCATCATTTTTTGTCATTTGAATATTATGCGACACATATGAATGTTTTTTATTTATGCTTATACTAGCTGCAATTATTTTCAGTTATTCGTTCAACAATATTACATCTCGAATTTATTAGTCCTAGTCTTTATTATCTGCTGTTAAATTATGTCTTAATTATTTAGAGCCATATGCTAATAATACATCTCAAAAATATTCATATCAATAATGTAATATTGGTAGTGAATTAAAGCTACAATCTATTGTAATTATTTCAATGTTTCGGTTGACTTCAGGCCACTTGGCACCTATTAATATTAGTAGGAAATTATTGTTATTGGATAATAGGAATAAAAAAAAAATGATTCAATTGTCACAACTCTCGATGGTGGTTTTTTTTTAACTAGCTTTGGTCTAGTTTAGTTACTAATTAGCAATTACATTTACATTTAATTTTTATTGAAAGACATTTTGATGAATTCAACAGATCTTGTTTCACGTATTAGCCTACATGCTGTAGATTACACTTGTAAACTTCTCACGAGTTATTTTACTTGAATATTCATTACCTATTATAAATTATAATTAAGATTCGCGCCAGCATTAATTATTACAATACCGAAATCTTACCATACTTCAATATAACTTAAAATAGTTTCCCAAGCTCGATGTTGAGCGGTGAGCATTTTAAAGTTAAGCCATATTTATGTGAAACTGTGTTAAATGTCACTTATTCTTTAAATTAGATTACTGCGAATCTTTAGTGATCTGCCCAGTGACTACCACTAGTCATCTGCGGCAAAGTTTACGTGGGAAATAAGTATGAGTGTTAAAAATCAACGTTTTAATATATTTGCCATAAAATAAGGAAGATAATCATCATTATGGCGAATTTTAAATTTTATCGACCCAACTGACCGGTTACAGATGTTAAAAAAAAATACATATATATTTAGGAAAAATAATAAATGGAAAAGAGTAAATGTAAAACAAATTGCCTAGAAGTTTGCCAAACGAGTACAATTATTGTGTAGTTAATAATGTTATTTGATATTTTGTAGTGTAAAAAAAAATAGTTTTTTAGAAACAATATTTAAAATGATATCGTTTTTACTCACATTTATTTATAACAAACAAAGCAAATCAAAGACTTCCTATTCTGATTGGGAGCAATTTAATTTATAATATTATAGTTCATGCTAAAACTAGTTTAAAAAACTTTGTACCTCACACTTAACGTATAATTTCTGAATGGTTACAACAGCGGCTCTCAACCATAGGGTCATCGCCCAACTTGGGTTGCCAATGATGTTAAATGGGTTAGCAAAAAATTGTACATTTTAATTTTTGAGTCTGCCTACCTATATGAAATAGTTTTATAAATAGTATATAATATGAAGCCGTTTTCGTAAATTCTTCTTCTTGAAAAACAAAATTCATGTAAATTCATTTCATTTCGAACATTTCCTTTAATGTCGGTGACCGTTACTAAATAATAAAAATAATTTTAAAAAAAGGCAGAAGTACAAAATTAAAATTTTGCACACAATTATTGTAAGCAGACCAAAAAAAGATTCAATACGATATGCACATGTAGCGACCATAAACGTATTTCATTCTTTATCAATAGATATTATAGATGTTATTAGTTTTTCCTAGTCTTCTAAATGATATTTATTTTAGACAACGACATAGTCATTTATGGTAAATGATAATTGTATGTTTTTCAATAATATTAATATATATATATACAATCTTATATGCTAGCTTCCTATTATAAATTCAATCAAAAACAGTATTAAAAGTAATGGCTGTTTTGGATTTATGTAAATATCCTGAATATTAATAAAGTATCATAATTATAATTGGACTGTTATAACTTATAATAACCTTACCTAACTACGTAATAATTGTGTTTTGTTTGTACAAAACTTTTGTTTAAAAAACAAAATACAAATCAAGCAGTATATTAATTATGATTTGTTTTTAAAGACAATAAACTTGATTTAAGATTCTTGGTAATGGTTCATTTGACAATAATAGTTGATTAAATTGAATGCGTCCAAGTTCGACTTGGGATATGGTTTTTTTTTCACTCTTAAGCTTAATTAATTGTGTGCTCAGGTTGATTCCATTCAATTTATTGATATTCTTTTTTTTATTGCTTTTCTGGGTTTATTGATGTTTAATGAAGGTTAATTGTTTTTCATTGGTTTCGTAATTAGTTTTTAAACATTAATATGGATAGCTGATGTAGGTTGATGATGCTGGGTTATTATTTTAATTTATAATTTATAATTTATATATAGTTTAGGGCAGAGAACAATTTTCAATGTTATTATTATTTCATTTTCATATTTTATGGATCGCAAAAATGTTTAACGAACCATAAACCAAAAGCAAAAATTATTATCTGATTGGAAATGTACTGCAAATTTTTAATTTTCTGCTTGTCAGTTTTTACATACCTAGTCATTGGTCTCCGAATTCAAATTTTATATTTTTGGAAAGATTAGTGAAATGAGCCTGAAATTATAATAGTATAATATTGACGTTGGTGAATTTTAATGATCTTCTTTTTGAAAATTATATTTAAAGGCAAAGCTAATTCACCTACCTTGTTCAAGTTATGGTAAAGTGACCTTTTATTAGATAGTTACTATACATTAATTTTCAATTGACGAAATTGAAAATATACATAATATAATAACCATGAAATAATATCAAATATGAATTATGTTACTTCAGTATAATATATTTGTGTGTTAGGTACGTTACTCCCTATGCTTAGTTTGATATTATTTTTCTACTTTATTAGTAACATGCCAAAAATGGTAAAATTTTAAAAATTCGTTTGCCTAATCATTATGAAATTAAATGTTTATTTTAGTTTTTTTTTATAGTTGAAGCTACCTGTAATCGTATGGATTAAATAATATAATTGACGGACTCTAGATTTTAATACATTTTTGCATTCTATAACTCAAACTTTATCTAGTGTAATCTTATTTAACCATAGAAGTACAAAAATGTATTATTCTTAAAGTTATGAGTAATTTATTGTAATTTGTCGATTACTTCATCCCCGATTTTATTAAGAAATAATTTATCTGAAAAAATAGTAATTAATGATAAATATATCTATTGAGATTTATTGTAGTATAAAGAAGGCATATTCTATAAATTTGATCTCTTTCTCAATTCATATTTTTTTATACGTAAATATAAAATTTAAGTTTCCATATTTTTTATTATTAGTTTTAAATCCGAGAACATTTTATGAGTGGAAAAATTATTAATATTTTGGTGCATTTTTATTATAATAAATGTCCTCTGTAAAAAGCGTGATTATTTTTAATAAATTACGTTTATTTTTCACATTGTTTTTTAGATGTCGTCTCATAAAAATGTTAAATAAAATATGATGAGTGAGACAAAAAATAGGTAGACAATATTCATTTTAATATGTAATTTTAAAAACAAGTGATTTTCCTATAATTAGTAATACTTTGATGATATCATGCATACGAGAGTATAAAAATGTCTATGCAAAATGAATACAAATTATAAAAAAACTGTTATTATTGGTAATGCTTTATAGTGATAATTATTAGTTAAAACAATTTTTTGATAATGAAATTAGTTCCAAAATGAATAGTTAGTTATTCGACATTAACTATTTGTGAAATCTATTTTAAAAAATTTGCATTGTTGGTCATCTATGTAAGATTATAATGTTTTAAATACTAACACAGCTATAAATAATATTAAAAAAGGAGCGATGGATGACATTGTATTGATTTTAAAATTATGTGTGTTTTTTTGTATTTATTTCATTTTTGAGTCAACTACCTTTTGGAGCAATACAATAAATGATTCAACCATCAACTTCAATATTTTTTCTTTTTGAAAAGTGGATTTTTTTTAGTACTTTAAGGGGTCGAGAATTCGATACAAATAATTTCTAGTGCATTGGTCGAAAAAACAAAATTTTTTTATTAAAAACAGAAATGTTTAAGCAAAAGTGCAAAACAGATTTTGTTATTTTGTTTTAATATTATAACAAATATCTCAAAGTATATTAAATTTCCATTAAAAGTTTATATAAGAATTTTTAAAAAAAATTTTGACTCTAAATTATTTATAGAAATTTCAAACTTGAAATGTTCGGCTTTATCTTCGTTAAATAACAAAATAATATTAAGTTCTGTCAAAATGCTTGAATATTTTATAAAATGAATCATAAGTTTAAGACGTTTAAGTCATTTAATGAAAATTAAAAAAAAATTGAGCATAATTCTACAATACTTGTTTATGATAGTTTAAAGTAAGAATTTTAATGAAATTCATCAAAATTACGAAACTTTTCAAAAATGAAATAATTTGTAGTTGAATTTTCATAAAATGTTTAATATTACCTTAGCTTAGCACACCCAAGTTTCCACATAAGTTTTAATTACAAGAATTTTAAATTAAAATCAAGCATAATATTTTAAAAATATTTTTTTAAAGCACCTGAATTTTAATTTTCTACGAAAGTAACCGGAAATTCTTGTGTAAAATAATATTTAATCATCCAATTAATTTTAGGGTTTTTTTTCGTTAGGTATTCAAAAATTATTAATGGTAAATACTCAAAACAGTCCACCCTTTTTCAAATTATAATCTTATACACTAAATGTAAAAATTTTAAATATTAATTTTAACATTAATTTCTTCATAGAATTTTACATTTTCAAAGTTAAGTTTTTTTAAGTGTTGATAAAAATTTGCCATAAAACTTTAAAATGTAGTAACATTAATTAATTCTACACATTAAGTAATTTAAATCATGATTAAAAATATTAAAAATAGATAAGCATGATTTTTTTGTTATCTTTTGAAGTTAAAATGTTAAAATTATTTTCTCCCAACTTTAAAGACGATTGTTTTAGAGAAGGCTTGTTGAATATCTTGGGAATTATACATTTAATAGGCAAATTAACGTTATAACATTTAAATCAATCGTAATTTAAACATTTATAGACTTATATTTATTTTGAAATGTCCAGTAGTTTTTTTAAATTTTGTTGTATATTTTCAGACTTATTTTTGAATTCTATGCAAATTTTTAACTGTTCATTTGATTGAATTTTGTAAAAATTTTAACTTTATAAATAAAACTATTGTGTATTGTAGTATGTATTTTTGATACTTTTTAGTTGACGAAAATATAATTTTCGAGGAATTTTGTATTTAATTATCAAACATTTTTGCATAAAAATTGACATATTTGAATGTATTGATCAAAAAACAAAAAAACAATATCTAATAATGGTAGAACATTTAAAGCTGTAAATAAATAAATATTACCAAAAAACTATAAATAATTTTAAAAATTATAATAATTCATCAAAATGTGTATTTAAGTATGTGAAAAAATCAAGTCTTTACAGATATTCAGTTTTGAATCAAAAATAAAATCAATATTGTCAAAAACTATTTTTGAAAATTCCTGTTTCTCAATTTTTCTTCTGTTTTAATCAATTATTTTGATAAGTACTGAGAATTTTTTACTTTTGACAGTTATTATATTGCTCTAAAAGGCGATGACAGACACATACAAAATAAAAATAAAAATGATTTTTGTCAAACCAATACTTTTATGACTATTAGGTTTTAAATATTTATATTATACACATTATTTTGGACAGATGGCACAGTTTTATCTGAAATATTTGTATTAGGACATAATCAATGTCCAATGAGCATATGTATTATGTTTATTGTTTAGTGATAAAGTTTAGTAAGTAATTAGAAAGCTAAGAAGTTATATTTTTTCTTCTTCAAAACAAATCATCACTCCTATTACTTTAAGATTTTTTTATACGAAATGATATAAATAGTGCATTAGTAAATTTGTAATGTTCTCAAATGTCTTCATTACAGTAATGTAGGTATACTTGTTTGTAGCAAAATTAATCGTGTTATCGAGAAAGGTCATATATTTTTAATAACGAGCATTTTTTTTTATTATTATTTATAGTGTGTAAAAAGTTTTAAGGGTTTTTTTCGATTTATTGAAAATTTTAAATCATCAAGATTCACCTACATTCGATATTCCCTTACGTTGGTTTAGAAAAAAAATAACGAAGGCCTATTCAGCATTCAGTATAAATCACGTACAAATAGAACATATAATGATCTTCCTTACCATTAAAATAATTCTTACAAGGTACTTTTACAGCTTCCATGTTACGATAAAAATGAATTATATTAGTCGTAAATTAAAAACATTTCTGGAATAATATATTATTTTATTTCATTTCTATTATTATGTGCTATTAATGGATATGAACAGAATTTATCGAAAATTGTTAAACTGTAAGCTAATATTTTATTCTGATTTAAAAAAAAAAATATTTTTTCAAGAAATTCAGTTGTAGAATTATTTTCTTAATGTAATCGATTCAATATTGCACGAAACCTTTAGAATCCTATTGTTCCATGGAACAATAATTGTTTTCAGAAACATGAATTTATTTATATACTTAATATAATATTATTTTATTACTAAAATAAATCCATGATATTTGTTCCGTTGTAAGAAAAATATGAAATTCACTTAAGAAATAGTTTTTTTTTTTAAATGTATTTTTAGGGATCAATTATTGTAAAAGGGGATTACACGAACGCATTGAGGACGAAGTTAAAAAAATCGAAAACCGTGAGATGGATTCGATAACAGTATACTCAATGACCATTAATAGTGTGTTGATAAAGTGTCCGGGAGTTATAATTTTAAATGTCTATAGTTAATCATAGTTATTGCAGCTTGTGTTGTATGGATAACAAAGTACATTATCTACTTAATAGGCAGATGATAATTTCAACAATACTATATCAGTGGTTCCCAAACTTTTTTTTCAACAGTGCCTTTTTTCGTACTAGAAAAATATTCATAAAAACACTTAATTTCATTGATAATCAGTTTTGATTCAATCAGTCCGAATGGCGAATCGCAATACAATGGAATACATTTTTTTTTGAAATTTGAAATTAACAAAAATGACAACAAATTATAAATCATTTTTTATGAGTCACGGTGCCCTTAGGGCACCAAGGTGCAGTTTGTGAACCGTGACTCTATAGTAAGTAGTAACTATTGGCGCACTTTTATTAGATAAGCTTCCAGGACTGAAGTTTTTTTTAAAAATTTCACTCACTGAATATTATTATTACACGATTGAGGTCGGAGTGTCACCGGCTTTGCTAACATCTACTCATGAAGTATTGCATCGATAATACGATACATAAGTGTGGGCCGGTGGTGGTGTTTAGATTACGATAGTCGGCCTGTTGATTATCATATTACACAGAGCAGCCCTCTACTCCATTAGTGTAATTGTTAGCAAATATTAGTATTAATTAAAGCAGGTTGGTTAAGGGTTTGAGTAAGAGCTATATAGGGTGTGAGTGATAGGTGATAAATCGGCCACTGTATTACATTTCTCGGCATTCTATTACAATGTTCCGTCAATTTAGACAGTTTTAAGGTAGTAATTTAAATTGTTCAAAAGTTTCCTCGGAATCAGGTCGGAATGCGAGGATTTTCGAGTTTGTCTGAACTTGTGGTATAGTATGGTATACAGGTATACACTTATACCTAATGTGTATTACGGGCAACAAAAAAAAAAATATCTCGATCACTTTCAACATTCTACGGGTAAAATGTAATCGATGTATACTATTGTTTCACGTATAAATGACAGCCAGGACGTCAAAACATTTCTTGTAATTGTCTTTTGAAGACTTTCTTATCCTTAATTACTCGACTACTACCACGCCCAAAACTTTATAAGTTACATAACAAATTCAGGCCACTGCTAGAAAATGTTTAGCTTAACACTGGAATCATTCAGTATATTCCTCTTTTGTTTTCACTGACGTATTAATTATAAGTTAAAACTCTAAATACGCTCAACTAACTAGCGCACGTTGTGATTATTTTGTTTATTTGGTTTTTTTCAACATCAGATGCACAAATAATAACAATAATAATTTGTTATGGCATAGTGAGCGTCACATACGTTTTTCCTATATTTAAAACCATATTAATTAATATAAATCTATAGTACCTACTCACAGTTGTTCAATGTATTAGTCTGAATAGCATATTATAGTATTGGTTGTATCTGTTTTTCACTGCGAATATAAAAAACTTATTTTTTTTTATTTATTTATTTTTTTTTTTGATTATTCATCACTTGCTACTTTATGACACCATTGGTCATAAAAATAAATTTAGTGTCGCTCCTATAGTGCCCCCCTCTATAGCTACGACCCCAATAAGTCAAGATAATATGACAACAATTTATATATGTGTCATTTTTCACTTAAATTTTTCCCAGTGCAATATGCGATTGCCGATTTTTAGTTAAATTAATTGTATCAATAATAACGACTAGTGATGTAAATTTACATGAACATTTTATAAGTTCTTATGTTAGTTTCTCACCAAAAATCTCTTGATATTATAAATAGTTATAGAATATTAATCTAAATAATTATATTTAAAACTGTGTACCTACTTGTATTATCATTTACCAATTTTAATATTATACTATTAAACATATTATAGGAAAGAAATCCAAAATCCTAATAAATTTATCTCGGTAATAAATGTGTATTATTACTTCATTATAAATGTTGAGTGTATAATCGTTTTCCTACATTTATTGATTTTTAAATTGTTGTTATATACCTATTATTTGATTTATTTCAACAATTTTACACTAACTACTTTTTATGAGTCGTTACTACAAATTACATTGTAACTAGTTCCAACATAAGACCATAAGTTGTAATTGATAAATATATGTTTCGTTTTATTTTTAACATGTAGGTACCTGTATGTTTTAATTTTACTTCATGTTCACAGTCACTTAACTCATAATTAAATTATAAACATTTAACTAACATACGATCTCAAATATTAATTACGTATGTTAGAAAAAATACATTCAAAATGTTCAGAAAAGATCAATGAAAAAAATGGTTCAATCGTACATTATTAAGATTACATCTTTACTCAGGAAGAACATTTTAACAACTCAAAAGTAATGAAATAATTTTATATTTAACTATTAGTCCTTGTTAAAAGTATTGTATGTCTCGCCACTAATTTATTAAGGAAAAATAAAATGTATTCATTTGCTTATAATATAATTGCTTGCTGTAATTAATATTTTCTATTGATAAAGCCATTGATATTTTTTAAAACATATGTTCCATTCGATAATAGAACACAATTAAAATTGTCTGGCTGAAATTTCTGAAGTAGCCTAAGAATTTTAAATCTAACAATAGCTGATAAGTATAACTCAATCTAGGAAAACTAATGTGTTTATTCTTAATAATATGTGGCCATGTGGGTTAGGTTAGCTAATAACCTAAGTGGCTGAAGTTGCACCCATCAACAATAATAGTAATAAAAAAAAACTACAAAGTTGATCTGCTCATTAAGTAACAATAAACTATTAAGTGTTGTACAACTATATAAATATTATTGATAATTTGTTTTTGGAATTCTGTTGTCAGTGTGCTACTTACCAATACATTTTACCACTCAATTTTATACTCACCGATGTTACTTAATTCAATCTGACAATACACTTGGACAACATTGGTACGCCATATTATATTAATCTACAATGATAATCTTCTCCAAATCGTTCAAATGGCGACGTTCAATTAATTGATCTCCATCGGTTATTAGTTAATCAACAAGTTCCCTATTGTGCACACTTGATGAAATACAGTTTCTAAAATATAACAATTTTTAATTAATCACCATCAATCATCTTATATAGTTTGGTGTTGACGTGCATAAAAACTAAAAGAGTCAACAAAATATTGTTGGTGATTTGTGAACGTTAGGTTAGGTTTCGCTTTATGCTTATCGATTTAGGAAATTATATATTAATATATGTGTTCGTCTTATTATTGCACTGTCTTGGAATTATATTTTTATTAAACTTTGTGCTAATATGACATTATCATAATATTATCTTTTTTCGATATTCAAATAAATACGGTTCTAAAGTATTACCGGAAAGGTTTCAATAAAAGGCAAAAAAAAATAATGCTTTCAGACTCGTAGTTTACACTCTGTCTCAGACGTGTCTTGTACTATAATAATTTTTAAAATATATACCAGCTACTTTTGTTTTAATCATAATTTCCATCTTTGCTTGGTATACTATTATATATATATATATTATATATAATACATAATTGACTTTCCAACGTAATCAACTGTTTGCAATTATCTCTACGTGTTATGTAAAAAGGCTTCCTTTGAAATATATTTACAGTAATAAGGTTTTTATTGTTTTGAGTTAGTATTAATCCTTACGTTAAATAAACTCGTATATGAATTGTTTAATTGTTCAATTCAAAAAAGAATTAAAAGATGTATAGCATATCATAGAATATTGCAAACATGAATTCTTAATTAGTTCAAATTTGATTCAATCATTTTTTATTCATAGGTACATTAATTTATCATTTATTTCATTCTTATGTTGTTATGAGAGATCTCATTCTTACTGTTTATAGGTAGGTAGTACTATATTTTTTTCGAAACTTCAATGGGCGACTCGTCGGCAAGGCTAAGCACTATCTGTAAGAAGCAAATAAAAATATGAATATTTAAATAGGCTGCAGGGACCTACTTAATATATTTTATTTAAATTTGTCTTCACATTAAAACCATTATTTATAACATTCTATAAAATTCTCATATCACATAAATTAGAAAATATCACTATGTATTGTGAATTTAATGGCTTTAAAATCATATTTTTATCCCAATAATTTTAAAAATATGTTCATTCAGTGCCTATACTACAAACGTTAAGTCTACGAGATACCTCTACATCATTAATAATTTGATACATTTAATGGTGTCATAATATTAAAACTGAATTTGTGCAATTGTGTGTAGTGTGTAATTTATGACAATTAAATAATATAATATATTTGTTTATATTTTTTATTGTATAATTCATAATCTCAAAACTATATTTCAGAAGCATTTGATAACTTACACTTAGTCAACTGTACGCCCTGTTGGTAAATAATATATATATAATATTATGATTAATTGGTATCTGGGTTTTTTTCTTAAGCTGTCAGTCAAACTTCGTAGGTATACATTCTTGATCAGATTTGAATAGAAAGTTTTAACTACCGTGGTATCTATTTCTTGTGAAATGTTTTACCTACTAAAGTTATTTGAATAACATTTAATTGTTTGTTTAACATTTTGTAATACGTTAGATACAATTCAAAATTAATTTTATTGTCATGTCGTTGTTGAATACCAGATATAAATGTTTTTGCATTGTGAATAGCAATATAGAAATGTACAGTAAATTATGAGGACCTTGTACTTCTAGTATCCTTTGTACCTGTAAATATTGCATGTAACTGTCAAAAACAAAATACCAATTAAAACAGCCATGAACAAAGTGTACAATATATATTTTAATGTATGATAATAAGGTAATTTAGGTTAACTACTACCTATATTTTTGAATAAACAATAAAAACTTAGTGCGATTGACATTCTGATTTTTAACCTTCTATCAAGTAATTAGGCAGTTGCCACCTATATTAAACATGTAATGTTGACTTAGCAGATCTAATAAAATGTAATATATTTTAAACCTAAGAAAAACAATCCATATAAAAGTATATAGTGCAGGAAAATATAGAAGACAAATATAGATTTATGAAAACATTATTTTTATGCTCGTTAAGATAAACTGTTACAAGTGCATATTGCAATGTATCAACATACATGGCTATTCGTCTTACAGGTTATAGTCATAAATACCTACTTGGAAAATTATCATATTTTTCAAAAATGTAGGATACCTATATGACAACGTACTTTTGTCGTCTCTTCATTTTTCCCGACCTTATAATATTCATTACCAAATATATACAGTCAATCATTTGATTCAAATATATAGATTATTTTTTGTGTCGATATTTTCGAATTTATTTTTACTGTATTCCAAGAAATATCAGTTTTTATTTTTTTTTAATTTCCGCATGTCTGTAATAAAGACTGTTGGATACATTGTCACGAAATAATTCGAATACAAGGGTTGGAGTGTATAAAAACGTGTTATCAAGATTTATGAATTTTTCTGTATCTATATCTCTAAGGGATAAAATAGTATGTTATTCGAGAATGGTTTTGGGTATGATTCGAATAATGGAGAGTTTTGACTTTGAAACCTCTCAATAATAATTTCGATCTAGAAACTGCATAAAGTATTCTTTGTACAATTTTAATGGTCAAAACAAATATGTTGGTTTACATTCCTATCGGATTATAAAGACTTAACAGCCACCTATTAACTATTAAATACAGGGTCATCAACCAATCAGGCTCACCACCTTTTTTCTTCAATAACTTATTCAGTTATGTATTCAAAATCTGATTTTTGGATTTTTTAAATATACTTAAAGCCATGTTTTGAAATTCTTGAAATTTGTTGAAGGTGCTACTTAAGGAGTGTCTAGTGGAGATACAAACTTTTATGTTCAATATCAAACTCCAACTTTTCACTGTAAATTATTTAGTTAATATTTTTTTTTAATGCTAACAAGATAAGTAATAAAATTCGAACTAATCATTTTATTTTGTGTACTTAATATAAAAAGTAAATGATATTAGGTTTAGAAGATATAGAAACGATGGTGATTGGAAAATTGTAGAATTATTAAGATTAATCCATCAAAAATAAGTTATAATTTTTGCAAAAATAGTCCAAGTATTATAAACATTACATTGAATCACACATTTGTTCTAGATATGTATAAAATCATTTTTAATAAGGACTATTATTAACAATATAATAAATTAAAATTGTCCTTGGCATGAACATTTTAATAACAGACAAATTACTTATTCAAATTTGGAATTAGGCAGGTACACTAGAATGCTCAACAAAAATCATGTACTAAATAATTTATAAGTAAGGGGGGGCTCTCGTTTAAAAAAAAAAGAGAACTTTGTATCGCTACAGGACACTCCTTAACTAGAACAAAATAATTCAAGAATTAGAAAATAATGCTCTTAGAGTATATTTAAAAATTCCAAACATGAACATTTGAACAAATGCATTATTGAAGGAAGCAATGGCGGTGAGATTGCTCTGTGAATCACCCTGTATATACCTTACTTCATTGATAATTTCATGAGATTGGTCCAATAAGTAACCAACCACCTCACCCCACGGTATGGTCATCACAGTCGACGTATCAGAAGGCATTATATCCTTGTTAATATGTTTCAAGTGTGTTTCTCTCGGCCACTCACATTTTTTCGTATACACTGTCACTTCCCCATCGCCGTATCATATCCTGCACTTACCACGTCCCTAGTAATTGCGTCTCTATTGTCTAACAAGTTAGACGATTTAATCGCATTTTAATTACTACAGGCCTTTTGCAAGACTCGGGCTGCATGTTAAGTGTAACGATGTATTTAAATTTCCGACGACGAAGACGACGATGACGACGACGGTGTCCTTTTACAATCGGCGGCGAGCAACGGATGCGAAATAAACGGTTCGTTAAACATGGCTGGCTGCGTGACGCTCCCTTTTCGACAACTGCAGCATCTACCTATAGCCCGCCACCGCTGTTTCTAGACGGTCGGTGGATGGGTGGGTGGGTGAATGGGTGACGTGCGTACGATTTTTACGCGACGGATACTCTCGTGTGCTGTCTACCGCATTCAGATTGGGATGCGAAAAATATCTGGTCCTGGAAATCTGGAAATATGAGAACAGAATAAACGACCCTTTCATCGATTTGTTCGTCCACGCTCGTCACACTAGCACAGGCACAGACGTACAGACCCAGACACACACACACAGACACACACACACAGACACACACACACACACACACACACACACACATACATACACAAACGTTGTTATTGGGGCTGAGTGATTAGTAACGGTTTTTCGTGGCATCACTTTGGTCACAACTCGGAGAATAACGTTCAACTGTGATTACAATTTTTTTTTTTTTAAGTCCTTTTAAAAATATTTTATGTATTTTTTACTAGTTTTATATCTCCCAGGGCTATTTCACCTTTGTGACCCACATTTCCATGACCATTTCCTCTTTTGCAAAAAAACATTTATATTTTCTCGTTTTACACGTACAACTATTTAATTAATTAAACACTAACCTAGTTTTTTTCAAATCTACGTATTTTAACAACGTTGAGCAAATTAACTGTTATTTATTTTATTTTTATTTTAAACTTTGTAACCTACTTCAAATGAAAGTAGTCACTTCTGCAGACGATGCAATTTATTTAATTTCAAAGACAAATTTTAGTGAGAAAAATAATAGTATTTAATTAGTTTACATATGCATTTGCCATGGCTACACCATTATTAATATAATATAATGCCTATGCATTCAATTCAACGCTCATTTATCGTAATATTTACAGACATGACTTCTTGTGTTAAATAAATTGTTTATAATATAATTTTTTTTATTCATCTAGTATTACAATAATTAATACCCAAGCCAGTGGTCCGCTATCGGGGCTTTTTCTTTTCTTTAATAAAAAAACAAAATATAGTAATTAAGTAATTTTTTCTCTAAAACTTTGTTGTAAATAAAATTACCCAAAAAAACCTTAAATAATAATTACATCAACTGCCTAATAAAATTAAACACTCAAAATCCTACAGTGTGATATTGAATGTTTAAATTTTTTTCTACTAAGCAAATACATACGCAGAAAATATTATACTACTAATAAGTTGAGTATCACACTATTTTACATAAAATGTCAACTAAAACATTAAAAATGGGCAAAATTCATCAATTAAGGAAATATTTTCTTAGTTTATTTAACAAAAAATATAAATGGATAAAATAATAAAAATAATCAAAATAATGCAAATTAATCATATAAGGAGCGTTAAGCTTGTACTTTATATTTTGATCAATATAATTATTGTAGTTAAGCTGTTTTAAGAAATTGGATATTTAAACAAAGAATAATGATTTGAGTCACTTATTTTGTTGTTAAAAAATATAACTCACGGGCACTTGAAACTGTTAGACTGTTAGACACTATTTTTATCAATATTTACTGTTTCTACAATGAACATTTCAAAAACTTTAGATTCATTTAAAGTTATTTATATTAGGAATTTATAATTTATGCTGGTTTGCGCTTAAGTCGGAATTCACTTAAGTATGATAACAGCGAGTAACAAAAAATAATATATGAAATAATTAGTAATTATTAATTTACTATGCCATTTTATTTGTTAAAAACTAGGTTATCATGACTAATGATAATGAATACTTATTAAAAACAAATTTCTTAAATGTATTGTGCATTAATATCCTTTGAAAAATAGTCTGAATTTTCAACAACAAAACAATTTGTATAATTTTGTGAATTGGATTAATTTTGAAAATTTGAACTTTAGGATCTTGTAAAAAAAAATTGTACACTATTGTTGACTATGTATTTTTGACATTTTTGAACTGCTGTTATAATTACGTTTGAGAAATCTTGTATTAAATCTTCAAATTGTTTTATGTTAAAAGAATATCATCAAAATAAAAAAAAAATTTAATGTACATATATAGCTCAAAAAAGCCAAAATATTATGAAACTAATACTGTATCTATAAAAATGATTATATAAATATTTGGTAAAAGTTACAAGTAAACGATTATTCATATTTTTTGAATTACATCAAACAAACAAAAATTGATTTTTTCAGAACTACAGGTGCTGTGTAAATATTACATACTGTTTTTCCTTAATTTTAAAAAGTACTAGGAACTTTTTACTTTAACTGCAGCAAACTTGGCCGACGCTTTTGTCGTCTACATTTGGAAATTCTTTAAAAGGTAAACATACATTTTCTTGAAGTTCAATATTATTTTTTGATAATTTGAAGTCATTACAAAACAACATTGTTGAAATAAATAATAATTTGATCGTATAATATATTAAAATGTTAAGTTTTTTATTTTGTTGAATCAGAGGCCAAAATAAATATAATTTTTATTTCATATTCCAAAGCAGTCAATCTTTTTCTAAATTGAAATATTTAAAAATAAATTATTTTAATTTTACACTTCCTCCACTACAACTTGCTATCGGAATTTACCTTCAAAGTTGAAGATTGTAGCAATTTTACTACTTCAAAAGTTGACTACAGATACAAAAAAAGCACACACACACACATATCACAGTAAGCCCAATTTTCACACGAATTTTGTACATTTATTCCTCCTCTCAGATTCTAGCATTATGGGATAAAATATACATCATCAAAATAATATGGATTTGGATGAATATAAAAATTTAAATATTGATCGAATTATTCATGCGAAATTAACATGTATCGTATCTTGTTTTGTGAAGACTTTTATGGACTATAAAATTGTTTTCTACAAAGAATAATTATAATGGGAATTATTAAAAATAATAAAAGTTGGCAAAGCATGGAATAAAACACAACAGTCAATTAAATATTTCATGTTTTGAAATGTTTTATAGCAAGAGATAATTTGTTTCAAGTTCTTTTTTTTTAATGAACGACAGTATATAGCCCGTAAAAATTAACACAAGTTTATTATATTGGACACAAAAGTTTTATTATACAGCTTAACAGTTTTTTAATTACATTTTTTATTATTCATTCTCATATTTAATCGGTATCATTCTTGCTCAAAACAATCAAGGGCCTAGGGGAATGTGGTCGTTTGCATTCCCTCTCTACAATGCAGTTTCGTAAAAGTGTATATTTCAATTTTCAAATGTAAATAATTTCATGATTTGTTGTCTCTTAAACACATGCAAAAATTAATTTTATTTTTATTGTGGTTGCGTAACACATCAACATTTTACAGTGGAAAATACAAATTTTCAGTGTAGTACTTGTCAATTTATAATGTAATATAATATACTTAAGGCAATAATGAGATGAACACCATTTTTCAGTCATGGTTTGCTATATATAAAAAATGTCTTTCGGTTATGATTTAACTGTAAGTATTTTAGTCAAATATTTATAAAATAAGTTATTGAGATATTATTATTAAATATCAATAGAACTCAAGTAGAGTTATGATAAAAAATCAATATTAATGATGTGAAGTACGAAATTGACAAAAACACACGTCCATGATCTTGGCCTCCTGACACGAACATATAAATCTGAAAATGGTAAAAAAGTTTCAAACGTAACTTCTACTCATTACACTGGCAGTTGACTATAACCAAAACGATGCAGTAGATTTCACCGAAATCGGAGTGAAGTGCTTAGTTTTTATATTATGCTAACATTTTTGACTTTTTCAGTTCGTTTCAGAATTTCCCAGTCACCCAAAACTTGACGTGCGCTTCACTTGTTAGCTGTCGTTGTCCAGTCAACATTGGCGCTGTGTAAAGATAAAACGCATTCACCAAGTTCAAAATTGAATGTAAAACAGCTTTTATTAGAACGAAATACTAATTTGAATTACATTCTGTCACTCGTAATGGTTGGTGGTAGTCGTCATGGACCTGGTTTTTGGTAGAACGTCACCAAGGCAAGTCACAGTTTGTCGCCGTCTCACCTCTCACCCTCACGTGATCGGGGAAGTCGACAGCTTTGCGCTGCTTGTGTCTCAAATTGGCGGTTGATAGGAACGACCGTCGGTGGTAAGCTGCAGTGCTTGTACTCTGAACTTGCTACTGCTGCCGGCCACTTTAAACTCAGATACGAGCTTTTAAAGTTATTCCCTATTTTTTTTTTTTACTTAACTATAGATAATAGTGCAATGTTTTTAATTGTAATGGCATTTTCTTAGTTTTTTTAGGACATCAAATTCCAAGCTCTACTAGGTAGGTATATAATACACTGTATATAATTTTTATAATACATTAGTGGAAGTCTTTTACTACGAAATACAATCGACAAAACTCCGGAGTAATAGCGGTAAAGGTATTTTAATCTATGGACTCCGTGCCAATTTAAGAAATATGACGCCTGAAGGGAGATTTTGAAACCCTTTATTACCCACTCATGACTGAAAATTACATTTTTTCCTCTGTTCTTTTTTGAAACGGAACCACTTAAATTTATTCGTTTTTCACTCAGGTTAAAAAAATAAAAACAGTGTTATAAAAGTATACTAAACGAAACCTATAGCGTCAAATGAAATTGTCTGTTTTTTAGTCATTCTATAATGTTGGCTACTCTGGCATTGTCTCTGTGATTATTTTTATACTTTGGACGGGACCACACTAAAATAGTTACTAATTAATGTACAAATATGACATTTAAAACAATCAACATTTAATTTAATAGTAATAAATAATAATAAAAATCTAAAATAAAGGGAAAACACTAAAAATATTGTTCTGTGTAATACTGGGCGGTCCTGAGGCTTTTGGAGCTCAGAGAATAATAGTTAGGAGCTTCGGTACAAAATTAAACGATAAGCCCAACTAAAATGTATATTTTCAAGCACCTATCTTTAAAGCACCTAGTTTTTCTTCTTCTATTCATATGTATAAATTGGTTTAAAATTAATGAACTTCTGGAGAATTTTTCTATTATTCAGTAGAAGATGAAAAAAATGTAGTCTTTAAAACAAACATTATATGTTGCAGCTGTGGACGACACCATACCTCAGATTAGAAAACTATGGTTGCCATCAGTACACGGAATAAAAAAAGTTTAGGGTTTCCTGAATGATTTACTATGGTTTTATACTATTTTTCTACCATATTTGCCTCCCAAGCATATGCTTGAACATGACAGTTATTTATTTATTTCATACTAGGTATATTGTTATACAGTTTATTAACAAAAAATTACCTAGTTACATCGGTGTGAAAAGAAAGATCGTTTTTTAAACCAATTTCCCCATCTATTTTTTCAAAAAACGCGATGCCCGGGAACTAGTATCAAAATATAGGAGGGAGTCTCCACTAAGGATTCCCTTTAATACTTGCGTTCTCGGGTTTATTATTTATTTAAAAAAAAATGATAATTAAATATGTATTCATAGGTTGTTTGCATTAAGGGTACATTTCGATTTTCGTAACATTAGTCAACATAATTATAGTTTAAACTTCAATTATACACAAGAACTAACGTAAAAGCTCATAATTATTGTGTTTTATATTATAATGGTCTGTGCGACGGTGTCCGTGCAAATGACATAAATAAATGGAAGACTCCAAGATCCTTATTTTAATGGCGTGTGTGAAGTTGCTTTGCTTTCCCACATATTATCCAATTATTACCAAACCTATGCCAATATTTTCAAAATGATTTGTGAATTGTTGATATTCAATTCATACAATACAATATTTTAATTATATTTTTAGAATTCCGACTATCGTATATAAAAATCATCAATATATACCAGTGTGTGTAGGTTGCACTCTTGTTTGTTAATAAATATTTTTGATAACAGTGAAATCAAAATGGACTAGACCATGTTAAATTATTGTGTTGAATTAACACACGAATCTAGTTATACTTACTGATAAATGATAATGTTAAATAATGTTTTTTATCCGTAATAATTTTAAATTTCTAATTTAGAGAAGACACCAAAATATAAAATATACATCATATGGGGTATCAATTCCCTTATAATTAAACCATTGGTGTCGACCATAGACAATAAAACAATAGACAATACAATATGGTAAATACATATTGTAATTGAATGTGCATTCTTGCGTCCTCCATAGAGTTATATTAACCCAACCGCAGATACGACAGTGGATAATGATAGCGAACACGTACTTACTAATAATTATAATTGTAGAACTGGGGCACTTCACACGGAATCACAGACTCTAGGTACTCGCGTGCTCTAATGCCCGAGCACTGATGAAATTTGTTTCCACAGCGAGGCGCACCCATTAAAATTTAAAAATCATTGAACTGTTCAATAAAAACAATACAAATATATCATATTATAGAAACCGATGGTAATTTATGGAGTTTATTTTTATAAAAAAAATGTTAAGTGGCATAGAAACAAAATATCGAAATCCCCTCCCCCTCCCAAAGGAAAATCCATTAACAAATTATGCGTCTTACGAGTGCATAATATAGCAGATTTAGGTTCAGAAGTTCAAATTTTGTGTTGGTATTAGAGTTTAGTGGCCTATTGTCAAACTCAATGGTAACAACATTATATGTGTTTTCTCATTGACTTTTACAATACTTTTTTTTATTAACTATTACGTGAGTTGTGAGCATTTTGAAAATATTAAATTGCGAACCAACATTAAGATATGGTAAAAAATTGTCTTCCTCTTACGTTTGATAATAGGTGAATTCACATTAATATTTATCCAAAAAATATAAAATCGGAACTGCTGAAAACAAAACGTATATTATCTTATATTATGCGTTAGTAAGGACAAAATACGAGTGACGTTCTTTTAACTGTACTAGTAGGTATACGAAATTCAATAAAAATGCTTTAAATCAGAATATTGTGTTAAAAATTCATATTTCATCGTTCACAGCCGAATGATCGACCTTGGCACTAAAAAAATTGAAATCGTATTTAATACCGAATATGAGACATAAGCCGAAATAGGTTGAATGTCATTTCCATACTTTATTTACACCGCATTGAAGAAATTATAATTTAGTATATTGTCAATCGAATTTATTTAAAAAACCTAAGTTTACCTGTATAATTGCAACACATAGGTAACTTTAAAAGGTATGAATAAAAAAAAAAATAAATTTAAAGTTTGAAATGTCATACCTGATAGTATTTACATTCCTATTATATGTAATCACAAAAAAAAAAAATAGTTGTTTTTAGAGAGACCTAATTTTTTTCTCGGAAGTCCATAGATTATTTGAACGGCATATCCCACTACGTCTCGATCGACTCTTGAATCAATTCAGCATGTTATCTTAATTCGATAACACTGATAACAGACAAATGAGTCTTAAAACCTAACCTAACGATAGTATGTTTTTAATTTTTTGTCTCCTGGGTCAGAGAACATTTGGAAGACTTTTCTAGGGTATTTTGGTGTGGTCTAACCTGCATCCGTCACTGATCAGTGATCACTTACTGAGGTACAATTTTATATTAATATTGTTTTTTTAAATTTCAAAATTTTGTTTTATTTAATATCTACTTCCAGCATTTGACTACAGGGTATTTGAAAGGTTTTTGGCAAACTCATTATATGGCTTTGAAACAAATAGAAGGTACTCGATATTGTTAAATGAAAATGGTAAGTAAATAAGAGTTAGTAAGTGGTTGCTGCTGTGCTGTATAGTAGGTTACTAGTTGGTCACTTTAATGGATGGTGTTAAATTTGAATTTAATGATATAAAATCATTGTATAAGAAAAACAAAATTTTTTTTGATCAAATTAGACAAACGTATAAGAAATTTTGCATTACGCTTTAAAATCTTAGATAACAAAAAAAAAATGTTTTTAAATTTCTAACTCAAAATAATTTGCAAAATATTCATGATTTGTACATAATTTGTTAAAATTTGAAATTCAAACGCTCATAAAAAATACTTTGGATTTACGCTCAATTTTTTTTGCATTTCCACTTAAAACATCTTACGAGGAACCTTGTACTGCATTTTCAAGTTTTTTGAAAATCTGAAAAATTTTTAGTCGTTACAAGTTTAAAAAAAACATAATAATCAAAAATCGCATATACCTACAAATAGTTTAAGACGAGTCAAAATATTTAATTGAAAATGAAAATGAAAATTTTTTCTTGTATAGAAAATGCAAATATAAACATCCAATCAAATTTTCATGTATCTATGTTATTTTTTTTACAGTTATATTAGAAATCACAATTATTAATTTTGTCAAAAATCGGTTATCCTTTATAATGTCCTGTATTCCTTAATTTGTATTGGTTTTTACTTTTTCCTGCTGCTTTTGAAAACTATTGGGAATTTTTGCTTTTGACCCCCCAAAGTGACAACTACATTCACTTTCTTACCTGAAAAGATGTTTTTGAAGAAAATCGAAGAAGCACTTTTACTGTCCCAAAAGATGACGACGGACCCCTAAAAAACATAGAAATGAAACAAACAGGAACATGGAAAAAATGTGATGATCCTGTAGTAATTATAATTTATGAAATACCATTAAATTAAATATTATAATTAAATTCACTTAGACTGCTAATTTGAAAGAGAATACTAAATATGTATTAGGTATTTCGGTATATATCATTTTTTTGTTTCGTAAAAATTACTGTACTTACATAAATAAATAAATAAATAAATAAATAATTTACGTAACGCCAAATGATATAATAAAAATGTAAAACAAATAACATAAAGAAATGTATTTAAATATAAAACACAGGCACAATAGTTGGTGGGTGTTATTCAATCGTATGGAATACCAAATGTATATTATACAAATTTAGTCGTCGATTAACATTTAACTCAGTACAGTCCAACTAGTTTAATATGGCCTGGAAAACTTTTATTTTAGCTCTCTGAAAAATGAAAATGTATTCAATGATATTTAAAAATGTTTAAATAATATGTTTAATATAAAATATTTCTCAATATTGATGAAATTATATCTGGGCTCAGAACCAAAAGGTGCTAAATCGATTTTTTGATACACGTGTGTTAATTGATCGGTTAATTGGTTAATTTCTATAGTCATCAGATAATTGTATTTCATATTAATGTAAGCTGTATATATTTAATTTAGTTTTTTCTTATTGTAAAAATTTCTATCACGATATAAAATATACATTGTAATGTCAAAAAGAGCTAAGCCCGCATAACTAATAATAAAAATAAAAGTAAATAAAATAATCCAAGCTTAAATCCAACCTTGCAGGCCCATTATTTAAAGAGTTATCCAGAACTAAAAGGTGCTAAATTGATCAAATTTACGCATTTGTTATTTGATAGCGATCTGAACTGCACATTTTAGTTTTTAACAATAGTGTTAAAATCAAAAAGTTCTATCAACATGATAAAATAAATTAGTGATAACCTGAAAGTACTATCTCATATTCTGATATTCACTGTATCGACAGAATCAACCACACAATAGTAATATGACAGTACGGTATTATTAATTATTGGAAATTTTTATCAACAAAACCTAATCAAAGATTTGTATGAATAACTTACAGTATTTAAAGTTCCAACACTCAAAGGAGGAAGATAAAAGTTTTGAGTGGTATTCAGTTTTCGTTAGGCAAATCCGAATCCCCATCTAAAAAAAGTTATTTAGGTATATAGGAAAAGGAACAAATAATAATTTGAATAAAATATGCCTAAATGATGCCGATGAAACCGTTTGTACTCATAGCCAATCAATATTTCATCATATAACATATTTTAAGTCAAAGTTTGCTGTAAACATAAGGTTAATTAAATTTGATAGTTTGTGTTAACAAGGTAATCAAAATATATCATAAGACCCGGGGGTGAAAGCAAGGTGCGTTTTGGGGGTTAAATATTAATTTCGTTAATATAATGTGAATAGTATAACATTTCTGAATATTTAAAATTTTTTCAACCAAAAAAAAAGCCAATAATTAAAAATCATTTATTACAAAAAAAGATAATTCAGTTTTAAGTTGAAATTAGTTTAAAATAGCTCTCCCGAAAAATGTTATATTTAGAGATAGCACCTTTTGGTTCTGAACCCAAACTTTATTGGGAAGAACGTATATATACGTATTAGTGAATCAAATTAAGTCCACATAAATTTAATAAAGTCAAAATTAATAGAAACCGCATTGATAATATATTATCAGATACCTTTTTACGGGGATCATATTTTTCACCACATGATATTAGTTTAACATTTAAACAAATATTGATTCAAAAAAACATTGTATATCAAACCATCAAATTAAACCCAATTAGCATAATCATCATTATTATCAACAATTTATAACCACGGTTAGTAAATAATAAGTATATAATTAATTTTAAAACGTATATTGTATAGTAATTACGTTTTTATAAATAATAATTATAATAATATTGTTGTCATGAATCATCTTTTTGAAAACTGTCTCCAAAAACCTAACAGATGGGAGTAGGACCACACGGGTAACTTCGATAGTAATTGTTTCTATTTTATAATTACTATAAAATTAAAACGATTTAAAGTCAGTATAGCTTGAATTATATTTTTCAAGTATTAGAGAGTATACTTTCATATATTTAGAGCTATAAGCTTTAACATTTTCATATGTACATTTTTTTCATTAAAATTTTAAGCAACATTAAAATGATTCAACGATAAAATTTTTCAAGTATTTTCAATTTTGTAATTTTAATTTTTTGTTTAAAAGTTGAAGTACAGAAGTACATTCGGCGTATACTATGTATATAATTATATTATACTATATAATAATAAAATGATAATAGCGAAAACTGTGATAGTTTTTACAATAACGATAGCAATAATAATACAGTAATCCTATATTATTGGAAAGATTTTCGTTTAATTCGAACATGGTATGTAATTTAAAATAAATAATGACAAAATCTATACAAAAAAAATGTTTTCAACATTTTCATGAAAATTCACACAACTCTACATAATAAACTACATATTTTATATTACATTATTATGCAAGTATAGATTATTATTAAGCTACAATGTTCATGCTCTAAAACGCTGTTAAAAAATCACTATACTCATTGAACACCTAAAAAAGCACTATAAAAGCATTAAGATTTAAGAATAAGCATTTTTATATTGAAAATATAAGAAAAATATCTGGAGCTTAAAATTAAAAAAAAAAAAATGAATAATTGTAACAAATATTGTCACCCGAATCCCATGCCATTCAAAAAGTTTAATAAAAAACACATTGTTATTTTTTATCGACAGTATTATTTAATAGTCCACATTGTGTATACAACAATAAATGTTGAGCTCTAGAGTGTATAATCACCAATTTATTTACTATAAATTAGGTATTATTATTTTTTTTTTTTCGTTAAAATATATAATTTCATTATTTCGAATAAAAATTCGAATAAAAAGCTGCTGAGATATAATAAGAAAGCATTAAAAATGAAAAAGAGGAAAAATACAAATTGAAAGTAAAAATTACATTTAAAGAAGCTGTACTAACTGAAACACACTTTCCATTTAAAAAGCCATATATAAACTCACATGCAACACACACACACACACACACACACACACACACACACACACACACACACACACACACACACACGCGCGCGCGCGCGCACACACACACAAAACATAATGCGTCGGAATCCCAGCCCCAATTGTTATAATTTATATTTAAATGATTTTGAAGTGTTTCAACAACCATAATAATGGATGTCTTTACACTTCAGTGGCAAATGTTCACGAAAGCATAGGCTATAGAGACGAAAATATATTTCCAGGTATTTATCAACGCAAACTTCTGCAGTATGGCATATAAAGGACGTGAACACATTTTGTTGTGCGCATATACAATCGATAACAATCTCGCACTGACATAACGGTTTGACAAATGTCGTTCACCCCCACCCTTCCTCAACGAAGTTTTATCGTCGATATTAATAATTATGGTATTATTAGTATCACTCATATATTTCGATCACCGAGTTACATTATATAGGTATCTATACCAAACTCTAAAAGCATAATAAGAAATATTATTATCATTTATAAACGCACCTAACCTAACCAAAACGTAATTTGATTTTCTCCACTATTATACGATGATGTGATGTCTCGAACTAAACTTGCGCCAGACGTTATATTATTATTATTATTATTATTAGTATTATTATAATGCGTTCCGTCGAAGGTGTTAGTATAAATATTCAGACCAATGATTCGTTTTATAAGATATAATCGTACATTAAGACGTTCAGAGTCATTCCACATTATTGTCGATCGTAGGTGCTAAGAAACGTTTAGAAATATTCCTTTCGCCGGTTAGAGAATATCTCAATAGGTATAAGCAAAATACTATACAATGTCAATAATATAAAACCACACACACCATTTGCTGTAACACGTTTGGGTGCATAATGATATTTTTACCTGAGAATCGGAAGGAAAATTGGGTACACAGGTTTAGGTGGACGTTTTTTCAGAATCAGAAACCAAGTATGAATACATTTGGGTAAAAGTTTTGAAACATTTTTTTTGCTATTTTATTTTTCAGAGCTAAGATACATCACTGGGAGGGTAGCTGTTAATAGTTAATTTTCTCCCAAAATCATTTTTTTTTGGAATTTTCATTTGAACATATTATGTTGATCATTATGTTATATTATATTAAAATATTAAAATGATATATTTTAAATTGTAATTGTATTATATTTAATAATTGATTAAATCTGTGAAAAAAATGTTTAAAAGAATATTATAAAATATTATTATCATTGTGTACAATGATATTAATTATATTATAAAAATCAAGTCTTTATTTTCGTCTTTTGCCTTTTTTTGCAACTTAGTCATCAGCCGATAACAGAAACGTGTACCTATTACATAGTACATACCTATATTATATGTTACCATTAATTTTGTTGTACTCAAACGTTCTCTGATTAGCTATGTAAAATAATGGTTATGTACAAAAATACATTTTATTTCTAAACGTCGTGTATATTTAGGCGCTTGTAAATTGCGTCCACATTGGATGGGTAGTAAAAATACCAGAGCAAATTGGTCCCGAATTTTTTGGGGTTAATAAATGGGTGCAATAGTTGCGCCCATAATATCTAGGCGACCTTGAATTCATCGATATAATATATTGCCTAAATGTTTGGTCTTAAGTCGTAGTAATTATAGGATGTCGATTTCACTTAACACAGGAGATGAATTCAAAAAGATGGTTTAAGTTCAGAGTATAAATCGAACAAATCTATTATTAGAGAATGGTTATTGCATGTGTTTGGAATGGTAGTTTTAAAGCAAGAAAATGTTTGCTGTAATTTTAATTATTATGAATCACACAATTTTCTTGCTATATTTTAAAATCGTGTACTTTCCACCGAATATTTGGACAACTGCTTCCGCAACATTAACTCTTACAACTAATGCCTGTGAATCTTTCCACGGTCATTTTAATAAAAGCTTTTATGCACCTCATTCTCATATTTATACTTGTATAGATAAAATATTAGAATTACAATCCGAAACGTACATACAAATTAATAGTATAAATGAACCTTATAAATTTCAAAACACCAAATCAAAAAAAAAAAAAAATGGATAAAAATGGAAAAAATTATCCAACAATACAATAAAACACTATTATGAGGGCTGAATATGAGATGATGTCTTATTACTATGCTGATATATAACTTATAATTAATTGCGTCGCTATTAACTATAAAATTTACTTGATTTTTCATTATTAACTACTGCATAAATTATTGCAGCAAAAAATATTTAAAACAACCTATTAATCCCATATTATATTATTTAAAACAAAAATAATAACTTTTCCATTTTTATTAACTAATTTATTTATTTAAAGCAAACTAAAATATAATTTTTAGAGGACAGTGATTTTCGCCTCCTCGTGGTGTCCTCTGGGTAATGCCAAATTACTATCATAAAAAAAATATTTCTACAATTCACTACATAGAAATTTGTACCTGGAAAATAACAGGCCTAATTTACAATTTTTTTCCTTCGTTGGGTAAAATTTACGTTTGTTCGTTTATTTATTTTGTAGATACTCAGAAGTGTTAGATTTTAGAAGTGTCTAAAGGTTCACCACCCACACCAACATAAGCGTTGCTGTCTTGCATTTATATATCTTTAAAGACATTTTCCTGAGGGGTTGTTTTGTCGATTCGTCTGCATGCTACCTCATTTTAAGTCTCCAACTACAATTTAGGATGCTGAAGTCACGAGTAGACTATTCCGATTTGATTTCACTGGTTGTTCCCTTTTAGGAGAGTGTTTCCGTTCCCTTTCAAATTATAACCTTTGAGACGTCAAACTTCAATTAACGGCATTACAATCGTGTTGCTGGACTTAACAGCAATCGCCTGCAGCAGTGACTTGATGAGGAATATAATTACCGTTTGTTTCTATAATACTACAAATGTCTAACGATTCGCTTTTCACCGTTCAAATCGTTAATTTTTAGTCGAAACCTTGTCTGTAGGTAGGTACATAATATAATTCACATCGTTTGCGATTTACGTTTAATATTCGCGTACGACTTGTAATTAATTTATATAAATATCTATACGTTTGTAATGAATAATTTACGAATCGTTTGAAGATATTTCGATGACACGTAATTAATGCATCGTTATTATTATTTGGTTTGCGTTTGATTTTACAAATAGTATGTCTAGTTGTTCGTTACTGCACCGAGTATTACTATTGTTCATATGGAACCGTTTTTGTTAGTAATAAAATACAATTTGCTAAATATCTGTGTGTTTCCGACGTGTCTATAGATAGGTACGCTTTAATCTAAATAATTCAATTCAAAAGACTTATGGTGGGATATATGAAATTAATAATATAGCAGATCGGAGATGATAACCGTACAATTCGTCCATGGAGACTTATCTTTCGGCAGTCACGGGTATAACACAATATTGTTGTAATATTGTATGCAGATGTGCCGAACGATATTACCCGGCGCTGTTTGTTTTGCGTTGAATAGATATGTAGCCGTTAGAAATCTGACCTGTCGTCTGAAAGCAAAATGTGATATTATTACGATCACGCTGAGTGCTCCAGGAAGTGCCTTTTTAATGCGATTATTTGAATTCATGGACACGACAATGTCCAGATGGGTGTATTATTGTTTCTCCTTGAGCCGGTAATGTATGCGGACCACGTGCTCTTTTCTACTGTCCGACGTGCCGCAAAATTTATCCGAATTCGTAATTACCCTTCTTCGGTGGACGAGTTTTAACTCTCTCTACTCTCTCACACTCTCTTTCTCTCTCTTCCAACCCCTCTATACCACTCTATCTATCTCTCTTTCTCTCCATTCCTTTACCCGGTAGTTAAATGCTCAGTCCGCCAGTCACCACTTTCGTGTCTATACTCTCCGCCGCCGCGGTTCTCTGCAATCCCGATTAACCACTGGATTTACGTTGTTTATTATGATTATGCACGGTAAAGTGTTTTAAAGACAGGGTTTTGGGATGAAAGCACGAACACCACAGGTAGCCACAACGTCTATGGCTCGTGAAAATATTATAATATGTATTATACACCTTGTATATAGAGTGTTTAGCCGAGTAATGAAGTTTCGTTTAATAATGTTAAGTACAAAAAATAAAAATGGTGATTATTAATAATTGCTCGAGTTCTTTTGCCAGTAATTATTCTCCTAACTGATGATAGAAATCAAATATAAACATATGCTCGGAAGGTTAGGATTGTGATGGAAATATATTATTATTTCGAACAAACAGCTTTGCATGAAAAACGAATATCCTTGACTAAAGTTATTGTAGATTTACAATTTTTAGGACAATGATATAACGCCATCAACCATTCAACTATATTTAAATTACTAAGACCTCGTGGGAAATTCTGTATAATGTGTGCATTATTAGTATAATCAGCAAATGTTTTGATGTTGTTGGAATGAATATTGTAATTGCAATACGAATGACAGTCTAATTGAGACTTGTCAAACTGTTGCGTCTAATAGATAAATGTCTCTAGATAATTTAGGTAAGTACCTAACCCAAAAAACATACTTGTACTTGATATTTTTGACATGCAATTATAATTTTATATTATATGTACAACATTAAAATTTACATATTTACAGAATTAAATTTGGAATTGGAGGTGGTGGGTAGTTAAAAACAATGAATATGACGTGTCAGTACTATATAAGAAATAAAATAAGTGTAAAAAAAAAAATAAACTAGATATACGAAATGAAATAAAAAGCAAGGAAAAAATAGGTTTTTGACTTTTTAAAATGTCAAAGTTTAAGAATTTTGGTTTTTTAAATTACCTGGTGGTTATAATGAAAAATCAATAACATCACACTTACTTACAAAAAACTTCTTTGTATGTCATAGTTACATCATAATATTATGGTGTTTGTTGGTGCTGAAAATATAAAAATAACATCAAGACACTTAAGGATAATATTCTTTACTCATTCGAGTTGCTTATCGATTCTTTTAATTTTTTAATTTTTTTCAATTTAAAAATTGAATAAAATATTGATAAAATATATAAAAATTATCATAGTGTATTATATTTATGAGATAAATTATAAATTAAATTGTAAATATCTTACAAATATTATTGAACTACAATACATTTTATTACAGTTAATCTAAAATAAAATAAAATACATTAAATTAATTTTGTGAACTGAATGTAAAGAAACTAATATAAACAACGCGAATGAGTGAACAATTTCACCTTTGAATTCATAAATCGAACAAACAATACTTTTATTTTTTATTTTAACGACTATTGCATAATTGAACTTTGAAATATATTCTCCCTCTCATCATATTTAAACCGAATAAATGTGTGAAAATTTTTGATTTAAATATTATACTGTTTAATTATTCATTTAATAAGAAGTCATACTTAAATAACAATTATTAAATATGTGAAAAAAAGGTACTATGATTGTTGTAATGTAAAAGAATTTGAAAAAAAATAATTATATAACACATTTTCTTGTCAAGTTAACTATGTCTTATATAACATTGTTTTTATTTTATTAGGTAAATAGTAGAAAAGGCTCAATCATTTTTATAAGAATATTCTTACTTATCTGTAGTAGTAATTTATCTCAATATAACAATAATCTCTGCCACAAATAGCTAAGTCAAAAATTATGTTAATAGCTAAACATATATATATATATACATAGATAACAGTTTTTAAATTAAAATACAAAAATTTTCATCTCTTGAGACACGGACTAAATACCATTTAATAATATAAAGTAATACTTTTAGAATATTTTACTAAAATTATTTTTCCATACTGTTCAATATGTATACATAACTCTGTGTGTACCTATTTTAACAAACTATTCAACAACGAAAGTAATTTAATTATGAATTTGAGTAATAATATATCTAAGTAAGTACAGTTAAGTTTTTTTTATTTATCTTTTGACACATTTTATATTGCCTCGAACAATATAACTGTAGCTATAACTTTTAACAGATAACTTAACAATCCATTATATTATAATCATAATGTAAACATCATAATTTATCATAAATGATATTGTTTTTGAAAATAAATATAATATAGGTAATGCTGTTATTGAGTGTTACTTTTTTTTTTGTAAAAACTTAATACCTAATAAATTATATAGCTCCCTACTATTCATAGTAAAAAAAATAACTTTCAACTTTGATCATCCACAATAATGATAAATGATAACTCCCTTTTCGTTAAATTAAAAAAAGTTTTAAAATATTTCCTTCTTTCAAAACATATAACAAAAATATTCTTTATTGTCTACAGTACAAATTATATTTAAAATTAACAATCTTGTATACCGAACATTTGCAAAATGTTTAGGTACTATCACGTTTTCCTTAAAATATATTTTATTTAGATATTATCATTGAATAATTTTACTTTGAAACAAACCTAACTTTATTAATTAATTATTTAATTCAATAACTAAATAACAATAATTGTTATTTTATATTAGTATAAAATTATGCTCTACCTATATACATTTTATTTATGAGTAACTTAACAGTTGAGCAAATATTATAACAGGTTGATGCATTGACAAATCTACAAAATTCAGGAATAAATCAGTTTAAAATAAACTATTTTTGCGGTAAAATATTTACATGAGAATTCTTTACTACAAATTCATTTGAAAGAAACACTTGTGGTCAGTGGCGTAACTAAAACTTCGATTGCCTGTGGCGAAAAAATCCAGCGGGCCCTTAGGCCTTAGATTTCAAATTTGTAATATGAAGAGCATGCACTTACTCACACAATTTATATCTAGACCCACCCCTGATATAAAAGGAAATAAATAATTAAAAGCATATTTATTATACTTTTATGAATAATATGGTCATTTTTTGTTACACATTATAATAAGAATCTTATTTTTTTAAATATTATAAATAACCACTTATTTTAGGCAGTTTTGATACTTTTTCTTGTTCTTCCATTTTTTTTACGCTTTTCATAGCCACTAGGTACTTTTTTTGACATGATCACAATATCAATTATTTGGTTCAACGAGTGACGACAACTCACAACTGATGACAGAATAACTAATGACAAAATAATATAGAAAAACGACGGCTATTCAATTTTCAGCTGGGCAGTACAATAGACTGTATAGCGTATAATATGACAAATGATAATTGATAACGAATCGAGAAATCGACAGACTTCTGAGACTTCAATACGGTATCCTAGACTTGTAAGCGTGTTGCGTGTATCAGTTATTTTTCTAGTTATTACATTTATTTTACTTTAAAATGATTTAATTTTACTAGAACTTATTAATAACTAAAATTCTGTAATAACGGTAATCTGTTTTACTTAAATTGCTACATTTTTTGAAGGGCCCTCCCCGGCGTTCTGGGGCCCTGGGCCCGTGGCACTTGCCCGTCATGCCACCCTATTGGTACGCCACAAGTTGTGGTTATGTTCCTAGGCAAAAAAAAAAGTTTATTAAATAATTACTTTTGGCTTACAATGATACAAAACAAGTCAATAAATATTTTTGGCTAAATGTCAAATACATAATGCTTGTATAAAAGCTTTGCATACTTAACAAGTAGGTCACCGCTAATGAACATTTAAATGGGTTTATTTGAGATATTTGGTGATAAGATTTTTTTTTTTTTATTTGAAAACAGTTTGAATATGCCATGTTAGATAGAGTTTTTAACAATATTGATTTAGCATAATATATTTTTGAAAAAAATGATTGTTCTGTATCAATCAATAACTATGATTCAGAGAAAAAAAACATATGTATACCAAAAAAATAATATACTTAACGTATAAACATCAATATTATTTTGGCTAACGCACTACTTCCAAGTTCTAATAACAAATTTCTAACGAGGACCAGACATATTTTCTATCATCAAAACCGTAATCCATTCAAATAACAACAATAGAAAACTTTGAGAAATATACATGGCAAGTTTTTAATTAAATTCACTACCATCATAATGCAGTTCCAAGATTAGTGAATAGATGTGGACAGTTTTTATGTATTTTCGAAGTGGTATGCCACAAAGTTTTATTTCCTAAATAATTAACTTAAAAAAAAATGATGATGATTCGTTGAAATAAGTTTTAAAATTAACGTGTACATTTTATGAGACAAAATTACCTTAGATATTGGCCTTATAGTTCATAATTTAAGTATAAAATAAAATTATTATCATCTTCTTAAGTATAGACAGTTACTGAAAAAATGGTTTTTTTTTTTAAAAGTTATTGTAAACTTTTTTGATTTGTATACTATAAAAAATAAAATTCCGCTAGGGCCAGCGAATAAAATATAATAATTGAATACCTAAAGTTGCCGTTTGGTATCAATTTATTGCGATATAATGCCATAGAATAACGTAAAAAATATTAATTCACTAACACAATATTATGCAGTTCAATTTGTAAAGTAAACATATTTTAATTCTCAGTGATTATGTATATATATATATCATATCTATTTCTATATATTATATACATATAACTAACAAGTTAAAAAATGATTAAGCCATCAGAGGTACATATTTAAAAACAACAAACTCTATTAATGTACAAAACATAAAAATAAAACAGACTAAATTAATTGTTCATAATAAACGTATATTAATTACTACAACTCATGACCATCTTATGGCTACATTAGAACCACTTGGAACATCTAGAACCTTAATAACAGTCAAACATACCCATACCTTTTTTCCAGAATTACAGAATGTCTCCAACACAAACAAGAAAAAAACAATACGATAGACTAACTGTACGAAATTCCAACATATCAAATTTAATCTAAAAACAAAATAATAATATATTGCACAAAACTGCACAAATTGGTTTGAAATTTAAAAAAAAAATATTAAAATTGCATAGTATTATTATTATAAATGAAATAAATAGCTAATAGCTTATTAAATAATAATATTATGTAAATCATTATATATTCAATACATTTATATATTTTTTTCTAATGAAAATGTTGTAATCACGTAATGGTTAGTAAAATTGCTTTGGAAAATTGTTATTAGGTCTGCTATATAACATAGATACTGCGCAGGAAATTTATTGTTATAAATGAGCTATATATTGATCAAAACATGCATTTGAATAGGCCACATGCCAGCAATCTTTTGGTGTGGACTGACTATTCAAAGCCAATCAGGATTTGATTACATTTTTTCGAGAGATCGAACATGGCACACGGTCGTTGCCAAATCAACATATAGATTTTGTTAGTATATTGTAAATGACGATTTCAACAGAAAAGGTTTTCCGTGTAGTTTGCGCACGGACATTGTATCTCGCCACTGGAAACAGAACATTTATTTATCATATTTTAAGAACAATATTAGTATAGACATTAATATTAATAACGATATAATTCTCAAATGTATTTAAAACCGTAGATGTAGGTTTTATTCTTAAAATATGTCATCTACACATTGGCTAAAAATATCGGCTAAACATTTCTGCACGGTAAACTAAAGTGTGATTTGTCCACAAAATACACTACAATTTATAGTAAATAATAACTAATTTTCCATAAAAACTTTTCTTTCAGGAATGTCTTGTTTATATATTTTAATATAACATATTAATGTGAGAGTGAAACTTTTTTTATGACCACCCAAATTACAAACTGGATTCGCTGTCTTACCAAAAAGATGCTTGATAGAAAATTAAAGCATTTTTACTTTCAATTTAAATTTTCACATTAGTTATATCTTTCAAGCATTTTGGTTCTTGTTCTTACCAAACCAAACATCAATAATGTTAAATGCTGTATTGAGTAGCATTGAACACTAAATATTAATAATAGTCGGGTTTCGACCTTTGAATTATTATTAATTTAATAAATTTGTTTATGGTTATTAATATGATAAATTATTTGGGAGAGTTATTTTTTAAAAGTATTAAAATTACATTAATCGGGCCATTATCAAAAATTAAATAAAACATAACTTTGTGGCGCGTATATACGAAATTCTATTTTACATAATATTTAAGGATTTGAGAATATTATAAATACATTTATATGCATATTTTTCATATTTTTATAGTAAATTCCAACAAGATCGACAAGAGTAATTGCTTACACAAGTTTTAGGTACACACAAACATTGTAAGTATATATATCCATCGGATACTCTATCAGACTACAGCAAAGTTGAGCGTAATCATTATGTACTTATGGGCTATGTGAGTTTACGTGCATCTTATTGCACAGTTCACATTGATAACCGTTTTAATGGCTTTAATATTTGTATTTTGTATCATGAAGGTCGTTGGAAATGCGCTTTGATGGCTCCATCGTCGATGCCAAAAATATGAATTTGATCATGAAATACGATATTATTTTAAACCTTTAAATTTAAAACTATAATAGGAGTTTCTATCATTATTGTTTCCAACTCAAAGATTAAATTTCACAGACTTAATATTATATTATCATTGTGGTGAGCCGGTGAAATGATTGAAATCAAATTATTGAAATACATAAACCGGGGTCGCCGTGATTATTTAACGGGTGAATTTTAAATCTCCTGTTAAATAATCCCTAGTAAAATTCTGCTTCCCGGTTAATATTATACTCACCAGTACAATTTTAATAGATGTTAAATTATCACTGATGAATTTTCACTGGTGTTTATAAATACCTACACCAGGGTAAAATTCCGCTAGCGAATAATTACCAAAGGTAAGCAATCTCAAATGCATTTTCCTGGAAGGTGAAATTTTACTTGAGAATATTTACCATAGCTAAAATGTCACTAGTGATAATACTATGGATTTGGTGGTGTGTTAAAATGTCAAGATAATAATAATAATAATGATAAACATAACATTTATAATAATAATACATAGTAATAAAATATTAAAAATAATATCTATACGTCGTTTAAAAACAAATGTTTGTTTGTTTGTTTGTTTGTCTTATAGAATTCAATAGACTAAAAAGATACTGGAACATTTTATAAATGTTATATAAATTCCTGGAGACTGAGGGCGCTTACACCTTATTTTTCAATCAATATAGACAGTTTTAGAAATCCACACTTGAACTTTGTCTAGGCTCACGAAAATCGAATATTTTTTTTTGTTTATTTGAATGTATTGAATGGTTACAGATTATTAATTATTATGATTAGTATATAGTGAATAAATATTTTAAAAAACAAATTTAAAAATAAAATACTTGTGGAGACACTTATAATGATGACTTTCGTAATACAATTTGTTTTATTTATTATTCTGGACATACTTTTGATGTAAACGTAGAAAGCCGAGTACCAATTGCAATGTTATTGGATTTACGTCGGATTTTAAGCATTCATTGAATCTGTTTCAGTTTTTTGTGTTTACATAAAAAATATGGCCAAAATTATTCAGAAGTGGAAAATCATAAAATGAATCATTGTAATCGTGTTTGCATTACATATTTCAACTGGAGCAAACACGGAAAACGATAGAAAGATGGATCAACTTTAATCCTGGCGAAGTCGGCAGTGGAGTATACAGCTAGTAATAAAATGCAAATAAATAATCAAAATAGTACAGTGGGTAATATTCACATCAACGGTGTTATCAGATATAACAGGGGCGGTTAAACGTTAAACTCGTTTTGATAAAGATCTACTGATAGCATATTTTCCCTTTGAAAAACAATACAAATACAAATTTAAGTGTTTTTATTTTCAACTGTGGGATGATTAGAGGTGGGGGTAGGTTATTAAATGTGTAATAATAAATTCTCATGAATGGGGATTGACTTTGAATTCATCTGCAACCCATCAACCGTTTGGCTACCCCTGATATCTAATATTATATAAGATATGCAAGGCTTAGAAATATAATCAGATACTCAAACTATAAGTTTCTAATACTGGAAAAAATTCAAAATTTTAAAATCTTCAAAAGAAAAATATTTCTTTAATGTTTATTACTTACATTTCATAATACATAGCAGCTATATGGTTATTGGGTTGTAAGCAACATGCATAATAATGGCTTAATTTAAATTTAAAAAAAATTATTGAAAATATGTGCAACTAAACGATATGAATAATTATTTCGAGTCCGTTTGCTTATACATTAAATCGATTGATACAATGTTGCATTGATTGATGGATTTGGATAGGAGATTGAATATTTTAAATATTTTATATACCTATGCTGATTATGTATATTAAATATTTTCTGTCAGTAGTATTATAACGAATTTTAAGTAAAATACTCACGAAGTAACGAATAGTAGTTAGTATTATAGGGAATTTAAAAAATATTAATGGCTACTCATTTACAGCCAATTACAAAAAAATGCACATAATCAAAATAATAACAGTTAAAATTAAGTTTTAAATAAATGTTATGATTTTAATAAACTCACTTTCAATTTTAACTGAAAACAAAATTAAATGAATATAGATCTAAATACGTTTCCTCTAAAACATTTTCTTTCCAAAGTTATTCTTGATAAAAGTGTTTTTGAGTTTTAATTAAACACAGCAAACAATTAAAAAAATATTTTAGAAAATAATGCCAAAACATTTTTATTTTATTTAAATTAATACTTAAAGTTTCATTTTTTTATCAGGTTGTTCATATTATTGGCTTCCTTCAATCAAGTTAATTAAATGTATATCCTTACACTCTTTTTTTATTTTAATCAGTTTTTGAAAGATCTTTGGAGTCTGCAGTTGAGATCTTCTCAATAGCTTGGACAGATAACGATTATACTGACTGGTACTAACAACTGAACTTCGATTTTAGTGTATGTGAATGTATAGAGGCAGACTTTTAAAGAATACATTTTAAAGTTATTAGTAATACACACCCAAACACAAAACAAGTAGTTAGTATTTAAATAATTTAAAAATTAAACGATATTATAGTTTTTTAAATAGTAGCTAACTTATTTTAGCTTTTTTGTTCGCGTTCCGTAGGATACACGAAGTTAAACTTAATTCTAAAGCTTCCCTGACTTATATCATTGGCCCAGACAGATGGAATGGATTTCGGTGAAAATGGTCTAACACTAACAAACGAATAATCGTATACAGAATTTTACTCCAATATCAAATTAATGTAACTCTTGCTGTGTTCGGTAGGTGTCGAATCGCTGTAATACTCGTAGTTGTGTTAATATGAATTCAATGATATAAAATCATTGCTTATGAAAAAAGATTCTGAACGAAGATGGTCTGTCAGCCTATAATACTACTAAGTATATTATTGAAACTAAAATAACCTATTTTGCTTTTAGGAGTTAGTGTAATGCAGTAAGTTAAATTCAATGTTCCAGAAAAAAATACATTTGAAAATTTCATTGCGTGTATCAAAAATAATACTATACTTTCAAATTCTCAAATAAGTTTGTAGTACCTACTTATAAACAATATTTTTAAATTTCCATAAAATAACTAAAAATTGTATTCTTCATTTGAATATTTAATTTCACCAACTATTTCAACTTAAAATATAAATATATTTATATTAAAATAACTACTTCGAAAATTGGTTATGCGTAAAAACCTTAATTTATAATTAAGATCCTGAAGTAGAAGTAGAAGACAAAATCAAGCATTGTACTGTCTTGAAGGGTGAAAAATAGACCCCCCAAAAAAACACATCATTTTAAAATCAATACATACATCTCTCCACTTAGAGTTTAAAAATAATTATTGCAGTTTAAATGTCAACTATGCACTAAAAATAATTTATGAAAGATATTATAATACAGTCAAATATTTATAGTTTATACACAATAAGTAGAACTTATTAAATATACATATTAAATAATTTAACATTTTTTTTTCAAGGATTACTGATCATTATAAAATATGTATTTATTTTATTTACTTAATTTTTATGAAAAGAAGTTTAAAAAAATGCCAAAATCCATTTATTTTATAATGTTTGTAAATATTGAAATGGTCTCTAGAATTATGCACTGTAAATGAACAAATTTTTGAAACAATTAAAATAGAAAATTGCTAACACACGAAACTCCGAAGCATGTATAGACTAATTTATTTGTTAAAGGAAAATCGTTTCTGAGCTAAAAAATAACCAAATCACTTTGAGAAAGACATTTTTTAATCATACAATCTGATTAGTGTGGATCAATTCAAAAAGGCGCGATCAGTCGGTCAAAGTATTCCATACTAAAAAAAGCACTAGTACACGTACACATTATCGAACGGTTTAATTTTTAAAACATTAAAGTTAGTTGAAAAATATAAATCAGTATGGTTATAAAAAAAATTATGGAAACTTTCTCGCTTCAAGTTAGCTTTCGTTTGATGATGAACAGTCTATTTTCCAGGTTTTAGATCTAAATTTGAAACCAGGTGAATATTAGATGATTTACGTCTTTAGCTTTTAGTTCGATCAAGTTTGTGAAGCGGCTTTTTACACAGAACCCCTAACTTAATTTATGGCTTATCTACATAATTTGTGCACACAAACGACCAGATTCATCCACAAACGATTAGTCTAAGCAGAATTTGAAAATTCCTAGTAGGTATAATTCCCAAATGTTAAATTATTGTAAAGGTCAATATGTAATATGTTAATAAGTGCCTTAAACTAATATATTATTTTAATAAACTGAACTCCTTGTTTGTTAACTGATTAATGGCTAACCTTAAAAATAACCAAATCATTTATAACCCTTTTAAATATGAACTAGGGTACAATGTGAGAAATGTATATTGATTTGATATGTGTGAAATAACTTTCATAAATTAAGTTTAAAAATAAATATTACTGTAATAAAGAGTATGTTTAAAAATAATAATACACTTAAGTGTATAGGTATACTTAATTTATTGTATTTAGATAATTTATTACTTTAAATGAGTTTAGTGTCTGTTCTTTAAATGTCTTCATTGAGTGGACCTATTGAAACATGTGAATAGCAATCCAAGCAATGTAGTTAAAACCAGAACATAATATTATTAAGCGTTTCAATCAATCTGCCCACGGCAATTAACACTTCAATTATCCACGTCACTGTGGAATAACACTAATAAAAATCTCCATAAAGACCTGCCTTCAATCAACCAGCTAAAACACAATAGGTATTCTTCATTACATAGTAAATTAAACTAGTATAGCTCTCATTAATAAAACAATTAACCATCATTATCATTATCGTTCACTGGAATAGTCCGCAGACCACTCAAAAGAAATTGGTCCAGAGATCTACTCAAATTATAAATAATAATTTACTATTAGAGTCGAGCTGTGCAGTTGAGTTGCCCCCCATCAACGCGAGTGCCTACCTATACATGTCATTTATTATTTGTTATTAATTTAATGTACGTCATCACACTTAGCAATAATTGAACATTTGTACATAGGTAGATATTAGAAATAAGAATAATATACCTACGCAAATATTATTGTTGTATGTAAGTGACAATGGTTGTACTAGAAAATCTTTATTTTCTCTCACAACCTTTGTTAATTGCAAATTGTATGATTGTTCACATAAAAATATCAATTATGTGACACATTATTTTTTACATACAATTTAATACAGATGCATCTGTAACAAACTTAACAGTTTACACATATATATATATATTTAATGTAGTATAATGGTTTTTATAAACATAATCTTTTTTGATCAGGTTTTTTTTAGTTAGAATTGTATACAGAATTAATTAGTTAAATTTAATAGTAACTATGAATATATTAACTTAACTACGAATAATATTTTTCATATTTAAAAGTTCACAGTCAAAATAAAATAATATATTTAGAGGAAGGTACAAGCAATTAAATAATTTCAACACTTTTTCAATAATAAATTCTGCTAACTTTTTAATAATTCACAAATAAGTAATAACTACTTGTAGAGAACACTGACACTAGTAATTGAAACAAATAAATGTATATTGATAATGATATATTTTAAATTGATTATTTGCGTACTTCCATGTTAAAGTAATTGTATATGACCAAGCACCAGCTGAGAAATTCATTTTTAAATAAAATTATTATTTTTCGTTGCACGGACATTATATAGGTTAGCTAGTATTCAAACAGCTTATTTGAGTTTATATTTCTTTTTCACAAAAGTTCGTCGGCAACATAAGAGCTACCTCTTTCAGACGTATCATTCCCTCGTGTCCTTTTCACCTACATTCTTCAAAGTTTTTTGAACACAATTTAGGTATGCAAACACTAGTTCTCATTCGTACAACTATTCAGATTAATTGAATTCAATTTTCAAAAATTAATAAAATACAATGTATGGTAATCATAATTGTCGCTTTTGTATCTTACATATACGAAGAAAGGATATAACATATCAGTGTATTTTATAGTAGATTATTATCTAAATTTCCAAACTAAAAAATAATAATATTTCGTATTATACTACAATTAATACATTAATTATTAAATGATACCTAACTAAAAATATAATACAAGTAAAATTAAGTCAACTAAAAACTCGTCAGTTACCTACTCGTTTATTATTCTCTTACATTAATCTTATTGAAATTAAACCATAAATGTCTAAATCCCAATAATTAGCAAGTAATTATCAAGAACCGTTAATGTATAAAATGTAGATATACATAATCATGTATTCGGGGACCATTATTTTATCATGCGCCACCATTATTCTGAAATATACAAAATTAATCTTCGCTCGGAATAATATTAGTAGCACAATAATAATCAATTAGGCACTGAGAAAATATTAAAAAATAATCTTATGTATAATTCACACAAGGCAAAGTGTTTAACATACTTCAGAGAGAGCAAATAACGGATTTTTAATATTTAATTTAAAAATTGTAGAATGTAGGTATGATTTCAAAAATTTATAACATTTAAATATTCACATTAAAGTATTATAAGCTCTAGCTTAGTTTATTTATACAATACTGTGGAGAAAAATTCGCACACATGTTATGTTTGTTTAATTTTAAATTTATTATATTTTTAGTTTCATTTAACATTATACTGTTTAATATTATCAAAGATACAATATAGAATTGATGCTCTAATGATTGAAATTGTTGATTAATTACACCTTAAATCATAATAGTAACTAATATGATATTTAAACTTAAGGTGGTTAAATTTTAAATAATCTAAAAAAAATTATATACACTAGTTTTATTTATTGTTCAGCTTGCTTCTATTCGTTTCTTGAATAGTATATAATATTTTGGCTTATCGATCTTGTGACATTATAATATGATTTTCCATTACATATCTACGAATGAACCATGTCCGTCATGGATAATGGCATGGAATGTCGATACAGATCTGCAGGAGACAAACAACAAATTAAAAATGAATAAAACACAACAAAATAATGAATTCAAGTCACGCAACCACGTGTCCTCTTTATGCTATAATATAATACGTCAAAACAATGACACTGCGCGGCGCACCTTATGTGCTTGCGTCACGAAGAAACAATACTCTTTTACCAGAACCATTGGCGTTACCATTGCGTGAATTTTAAATATTCCGCATAATAAAGTTTAAGTCGTGGGCAAGGTTTGGCTACTAGCTAGGATGAGAAGAAGAAGTGAATAAAAATCCCTGAGAGATAAATAAAAAACCAATCTAAATATTATTTACATTCGTTTTAGGTCCAAAAGCTTGAAGTTTATTATTATTTGCTTTGTTACACTCTAAAGGAAGGTTGAAAAGGAAAGTAGCGAAATAAAAAAGTTAACAAAAAAAAAAAAAAAAGAAAAAAAAAAGAGTAATAATACGAAGAAGGCATCGAATTTTTTTCACAAAGCCCATTTCCTCGTAATCAACTTAAGAAATCAATAACACTCCGTCTGTTTGCCATACAAAACTCATTACCTACATAGATGTTCTGGAAACGACCTGTAAATTATTCAATCACTGTAATATTGTACTCGGTCTTTTCTTCGCCGGCTTGTACATACAGTTTGTTAAGTTTGTTATCGAAACTCAAGTATGCACAGTGTATATTATCATATGTTTATCAAACCTACCTAAATAATATCGCTTTCGTACAATATTTGCACAATATTGTAAGCGTCAAACATATTTGAACTCGTTAAGTAAAGTTCGTTACATACAGTTATCTCTCATGTTTACTATTCACAATTATTTCAAAACTATCCACAAATATTACGATAAGGATGCAGTCAGCTTTGAGTATTTCGAGATGAAATGACGGTCGTTTTTTTTTTAAATCTTTTTTTGAGTTATTTGTTTGTGTTTTTTTCTTTTTAAAATTTCTCCCTCTCGACTTAATGAACATTTTCTAATTGACTTTTCTGGTTTTTCGCGTGACGTCATTTTCTGTGATGATAAACTGCCTCAAGGATTTATTTGTTTTGGTATTATATCAATGTCTCACTAATCCCTGGAGATAGAGTATTGTCAAATATGTTTCAGAGTCAATAAAAACTCACTGCCGTTTACCATTTTGAAACATTAATCATGTGTTTACATAAATAAAACAGTATAAAACATGCTACAACTGTTTACCGAGCATTCAAGTGTGCAATAATTTTACTCTATATTATTAATGCTAGTACCTAGGCAGTATTATATTATTATGACAATGTTTAGAATGTTCAGATACATTTGGGGTGGAAAAATAAAAACGTGCGAACTTAATGTTCAGTTAATTAATATGTCGGGTTTCCATTAGCTAGGTACATTTTTCACAAAGTTCTTTGTATGAAAATAATATTATCTGAATTGACAAATAATGAGCGAGACTCAACGGGTTCATTAATTACGTACATGCACTAAGTTCAAATTACATTATCAGTATAATATTATATAGGGAGACATTTCGAATTTCAACATTCCATGACATAAATTAAACACCTTGGATAGGTATTATCCGTTATATTATAATGACGTATTATTCTTTTCGAGGTACCTAAATCGTGTACTGTAGAATATACTCAATTATTATTAAAATACCTACTCTGAATTGTGTAGACGAATGTTCAATTCTCTAATTGTTTTTCAGCTTAATCGAAATATTTGAATTTAAAATTGTACACTCAAATTATTGGGAGCTTAGACATAGCATATTATGTTTTTATTCGTACAATAAATAATTGTATACACAATAATAAATAATAATTAATTGCTGGTTTATTCTTAATTACTTTCACTTAATGTGTACACTACACCCGCATGCATTGTCTCCGCCTTTAACGCTCATACAAAATATTTATCGAATAACTCTCAACTTTTTTAAAGTTCTAGTAAGTAAGAATTACATGAAACCTTGTATTACATTTTTAAACTTTAAGTGTGAATATTAAACATTTTACAAAATTCTAATTACAAAATAATTCGTACATTTTTGCGAAAAATTTCAAAATTGTTACTTCAAAATTTATTTTTAATAGATTTAATAGGTTTTTTTTTAAATTCTAGTATTCACAATTTATAAGGAATATTGTTTTAATTTTTCAAAGCATAATTATTTTTATCGACATAGAAAAAAAACTGAAAAATCATAAATTTCAAATTGTCTATATAACTACTTATATTACTCTTAAATTAGATAAATATTTTGAAAATTAAATAATGTATTCAAAAATATGAACAACTAAACATTTTACGAAAAATTCAAATATCTACGGTATTCGTTAATTAATCACGAAAAAAAAAGAAAATACATTTTGTTGTAATCTGGTTTTGGAAATGTTTAGTGAAAAATTCTTATTTTTCTTAATAATTAAGGAAATTACTGAAAGCTTTTTAATGTATTTCTACCAAAATAACAACTAGATTGTCTAGATTCACTTTTCTACAAAAAAAATAAGTTTGCATTTGGAGATTAAAGCATCTTTACTGATCCAAAAGACGACGAAAGACACAAAAATAGAGAAATCAATAAATAATAGAAAACAAACACATCATTGTAAAATTAACTCCTACACGGCTTCATCAGAATTTAGAATCATGAATATGCATAAAATAGTGTGGACGCAATTGAATAACCAAGGGAAAATAAATTAAAAGAATGTGGTACTTAAAAACGTATTGGTGCGAGGACGATAAATGTTAGATCGTCATATTTAAATATTAATTAATTAATGGAATTAATTGTAATAATATTAAGCAATTTCAATTTTTTGAATTTAATACTTGAACGAGCAATTTACTCATATTTTGTCGTGGACAACGATTTAACTAGGAAGTATATATTATTATTACTTAAACATTTCACATATAGATCACTGATGTCGATGATATCTAGGATTATTTAATGCAATTTTTGAAAGCATTCGTTGAAGTATTGTTAACACATTACAATATCATTATTATATTATTATACATTCATATTAGACATTATTTCCATGTCTGAATATTTGAATTTCTTAAATATTAGGTATTCATCACATTGTTGATCACTTTATATACGCCCGAGGTTCCTTGTAGTTACCCACCTGTATCACTTAGAATTTTTATTTCCGGATATAGACTTTGACCTTAAAAACATTAACAACTATATTAATAAAATTAGCGCCGTGACAAAAATAATTTAATTTTTGCATAATTAATTTGTCGTATTGGACAAGCTACATGCGTAAATACACTGTTCGCCTGTTCTATAATGTATGAGCCGAATGCTGACGCGTATCACATATAAATTCAATATATTTTGTAAAACGTGTCAACAGTTAGATGCATATGTATTCAAATCGTTGTGATTTTTATGTCTTCACTTTATGTGTTGGAAGTAAAGTAACACACGCGAAAACTTATTAGGACTGCAGGGTTGAGGAGGAAAAGTGAATTTCAACAATATGTTCGGAATTGACTGTCTCTGATGTATTCAGTGAAAAATACAATTCTTGTTATTTTTATTTTCGGTCCCAAAGGTGTTGTGTTCGAATCCGATGCTTCGTTTTTTTCACGGCGTCCCAGTTTGAAAGACATAGTTGGTTGGCTATAGACCCGGCCGAAGAGGTCGTAAAAGTACACCGCGTCAATCGCATATTGTAAGGAGCACGCTAACCCACAGAAAAAAAAAACAAAAACTGTTCTGCACCTAGGAAATGAAAAATAAGAGGGAATATAATATATATATATATATATATAGCGAGACACACACTCACACACCCAAATATAGGTTTGGCAGGTGGTGCTTGAGAAACATGCATGGATGCAATTTTAAATATGATTTGACTCGGAAATTGAAAACATTGAAATTATGTACCTAATCTATTTTTTGTTTGTATTAAAAATTTATTCGAGTACAGTATAACCGTATATGGGTTAGATAACTTTGCATTCCAAAATTTAAAAAACTACATCGAGGGAGTGGCCAGGGTTGAACTTCGGGGTTAGTTCATTTTTACGACCCTTTTTTTATTTTATTTTTTGTTTGGCTGACTACCTTACTGACCTTACTACCAAATATAATATAGTGTAAATATTTGTTGTTGTTATATGTACTTTATTTTCGATTTTTACGTGGACACTTAACAATTAAATATATTTCTCATTGATATTGGATCAATATATTGTATGAAAGTAAGAGTTGTACCATTAAATAATTGTCATGTAAATTATCTGTATAAAAACGAGGGTAAGGTATTATACGTTTATATATTTATATATTGTATTTGTTTACCTCAGACTCCTTCACCTCAAAAAAAAAGAGATGCTGAAACTATATACTGAACAGTAAATGTTCTAATGTCTTTCACAAAGATTGCAAATTATGTATACAACTATCAATTGACAGTAAGTGAGGCACTATTACGTCTTATTTTCAATCTAGATGCGTTTCAGATGAAACTTTCAGAACCAAAAAAGCTCTTAAATAAAACACTAAATACGTTCAAGAGAAATCTAAGCAGTAGATAGTTCTATTATCTGATTCATTATAATATATCTTGTTAGGGCTAAGGCAGATTTGTTTTGAAATACTCAACACTTAGTTTCTCGTTGATTTTATTCAACGTATTGCACTAACCAATATCAATTTAAATCTTATAAATTAGTTATACATAACTCTCGACTATTGCTCTCAACACATGGGTAATGCAAACAACAAGACAGTGTTTGTGACGTTTGTTTACTGGTGGAGTACAAATATTTTGCTTTCCAGAATCAGCAACCGGCTGACAGGTGTATGTCGGATAAGTATCCTGCCTTTTAGTAAAATGTGAAATATAATGAGTTTGGTTCTAATAAATGGAAAATATATTGAATGCATAAAGTGATAGGTGGACAAAAATATGCATTTTTTTTTTTTTAAATAAACAAAATATTTATACTTTTTTTTTAAAAACGTACATTTTTGTATTGTAATTTTTTTTTTAATCGTTTAAGTAGAAAGTAATTGATATTCGGCGAAATTGATGTATAAAATCTTTGAACAATTGAACAATAATTGTGTTTGCAGAAGGAAATTATACATTTTTCATTTTTAATATTATTTGTCTACATTACAATGCAAACACAACACTGATATTTTCCCAGGATGTCTGAAATTTATTGGAATAACAAATGTTTTTCGTTTACACTCTAACTGTGGTCTTAGGTTTTAAAGCTTAACTATGTTGACCGGATCAGATCCATATTATTATATAAACCCTAATGAAATGATAATTTTACGCGTTCCAAATTGAAATTACACTTTTAAATATTTTTCTTCTGTTTAACTTCGAAAATATTTATTCTTTTAATAATAGTTTTTTAAATATTATTATTTGCTTTCTGCTACTATTTTTATTATTTTTATGTTACTTGAAATGTTATTAACAGCTATATTTTGACATTTTTAAACTTTACAAAATCATAGAAATAGTAAGATTGTTTATTTGGATTTACTCCCTGCTAGGTTGTCTATAAAAATACACCTATCTTATGCCAATTATTGTACTGAATAACCTACAGTAGGAAATCGGACATGATTTCAAAAAATATATTTGAATCTATCATGAAGATTATTACTGAGATGAAAACAGCCTTTTCAAAATTTCTAAAGTGAAATCCTTTAACTCTTCAAAATTCAATTTTTAAATTTTAAATTGTTTCTTGCTGGAGGGTACCACCGCTGGATGATTTCCCTCATCTTGTGCTTCATGTATTATTTTTATTATGTATGCAGTGTCATTTCAGTCATTTTTTTTACTTATTGTGTTAAGTAATATAGATTGTACATTTTCTAGTAATTAAAAAAAAAAATGTTTCTTATTAGGGCCTCTCACCAAAAATAACCAGAACACGCAACAAGAGTTATAAAATGCAATAGCCCAAAATACATATGAAGAGAAATGAGAATGTTTTTTTTTCATAACACCCGAATTACCAAAATCTGACTAAAATTTTTTGGTTAACCCAAAACCCGAATCATTTTTTAAATACAATATTTTTGTTGTATATAATAATTCCATAAATATCTATTTTATGAGGTAAGTAAATTGTTTGTTTTATAATAATAATATTAGGATGGAATTTACAATCAGTTATAGGTAAGTACTACAAATATTTTTTTAAACAACTATAAATGAAATCCGATTCTAATATTCTATTCTGATTAAATAAAATCACCGGACATTGAATTATTATTTCAATTACAATTTACAACTTCATTAGTGTAGAATAAATCTAAATATAGCCAATAGCAATAAAACATATTGATGAATTGGCAGTTATAGTAGGGTCTAGTCTGGTATTGACAACTAAACTATGTATTGACAATGACCAAATAGTTAGTAATTATACTGTATTATATAAATTATATTTTAAACAATAAAAAACTTTTGAAAAAATAACCAATTAAAACATTATGTTTTTTCTGAACTACTAAACACTCGTATCAACCAATACTAACCAGAATGGTTGACTTTTTTTACTCCGCTGTTTTAACAAACAAATACGCCCAGCACCCAAGACCCAAAACCTGACTTATAAACTATTTGGGTGCAATGTAGGGTTGGTAATCTCAATATTGAAGTCATAAGTAATAGAATTAATTGAAAATGTAAGAAAATTAATTTCAAGTAAACTCCGTGATTAATTGAAATAATATTTTTCAGAAATTGTATAGGACAAATAAGTTAGTGTTCACACAATATCGACAACGAATTGATGCTATTAGAAAAAAAAAACAACAAAATATTAATATTCATGTAGTGAGTTATTGACATGTGTCGTACCTATTTCTTTTACACTACAGTCATACATAATAATTATGACCATTAATAATACGTACATTATATAGCACGTAAGAACTTAGAACATTGCCTATATTTAACTCCTTAAAAACGATGCGTTTTTTGAATAACCTGAATATTTAGGTATTAAAGTAATTAATAACATATGTGATTATTTTGAGGTAGGTTATTACCTGCGTACTTGGTTTTTATGTTTTTACTATACATTATTGTGTATTTTGAAAATATGAGTGACTTTTGTCATCATAGTTTTAATAAATGTTATGAATTTTTTTTAATTATGGAAGGTTAATAATTGTTCGATTCTTATTTGTATGAAACCACCAACATGTACCTAATTTAGTATGATATTTGGGATGTCGGATTTTTATTTTTAGTGCGATAATATTTTTAAGAATGTCTATACTGTATATATAATATATTATTAATATATAAAACGGTTAGAAATCGTTTAGACCCAACTTGTTCTTGTATTTTGATTCCGACATGTATTTAATAATTAATTTTCGTACATAAATATAAGCTGAATAAAAATTCGTCACATTTGCGAAGTACATCTACTACGGGTCTACAAATAATTGGTTACTCGTCACGAACAGTGTAAACGTGTCAGATATGATATAAATATATAATAGAGACGTAGTTAGAATAATATTGGAATTGAGAGAAAGATAGAGAGAGAGAGAATAGATTGAAGAAAAGTCTAATAGAAATATAGAATTAATTTTTTAAATAATCACTAATTATGAATTATTTTTAAAATAAATATTAGCAGTTATTATCATCCCTGTTCATCAATATTAGTAGCTTTGTTTCAGACCTAGGCATTTACCAAATGTTTTGTATACTCACCTTCCGTTTTATCAAGACAATATTAATAATATGCCAATATTCGTTTTTCATGTACGTATCTAACATGTAGCATAAAATAAATGGAATGCATATATTATGTAACTTTATATCTTTATTATTGCCGTGGAAAAAAGTAGTACCTATATATATTCGGCTAAATTATTATTATTAGTTTGCGAAAAAATGTTAATATATGTTGAGTTTAAATACACGTTTTTTTTTCTTGAAGATCGGATATAATCGATTACAAATTTTTGCAAAGTAATTCTATGATAATGATACCTTATTGAAATAATAATAATACTTATACATTAATAGTATGCAGTATGTAAAAAGTGTGCTTAATACAAAATATACTATACAAATTTAATGACTTTAATTTTGTAAATACCTATATCCAACTATTTGTATGACGTATTCTATTAACGTATTATTATAAAAATGCCTAGGCTTAAGTACGAGAAACATCAAAAATGAATTTTTGGTATTAGGTTTTGGTGGTTTAAGTAAATCCCAGAACTTACAAATTAAGACAGTCAAATTTAAATTAATAACGACTTTCAAAAGTTATTTTTTTCAAATGAATTAATAATAAAATGTAGTTCATTACAAGTTTCCAAACATGAAACATGATCAGTAAGGCTAGGATTTCAATGCATTAGCATATTACCTTTAGTTAGTATATTTTGCCTTTAGTTCAAATAAACTGTTTGTCAGTTATGTCCACAATTGGATCATACTGAATTGAACAGAACATTTTTTTTTTCATATTTTAATCAAAACATATTTACAACTATCAGTAGATAATTATTGTTTTATTTGTGTCATACGATATTACTCATATATTTTATAAACTGAAATTGTAATTTTTACCAAAGTTTCCAAAACTAATTGTTAATTATTTGACTGTATTATTTGTGATCAATTTTCATACACAACTATTTCATGTTTGATTAAGTTAAAAATATATTTTTTTTTCATTACCATATCCATTTTTCATATAGCATAATCATCATCATTATTTCCAACAAAACGAAATAACTTGATATTCAAAGTTAATAGTTATTTTGGCGTTTCATTATTTTAATGCAATATATTTCATTGCACAATATTATTTTATTCTCAGAACACAAATGGAATAGGTACCACAAATCTTTTTTTAGTTAGGTAACCTAAGGATGTGTCTAAATTATATACTGATCACGAGGAAAATGGAGAAAAGCATTTCCTCAATAAAATGTATACATGATTATACAATGTTTAATGAATATTATAATGTGGAAACACCAATAATTATATTGTGTGATACCGTAGATATTAATATATTATCTTCAATTGATTATAATTATATTTATATATATATATATATATCAATCTCATCGATTAAAGCTAAAAGAAATGTCTTATATATAAAATTATTTATATTCAAAACTGAAGAAAAAAAAATTTTATTTGAATACTACTTGTTTTTTAAGTCATATCAGTTAAGCTAAATCCTAAATGCTGAAATAGTTGAGCTTATTTTTACAGAACACTATAATATTAAAATAAACATGCAGTAAAAATGTAAATATTTTTAGCTTTTTAACCTATATTATGATGTATAACAATATTATATATCTTATACCTTATTAATAATGAGTATAAACAAAAAAATAACCATCAGATATTTTCAATATGTTATTACGTAAAATAAATATTGATATTTAATTATTTTGTATCTTTTTTACGGTTATCACATTTTGTTTACTGATATTATTCGATTAATCAAATTATGAATGTTTTAAATTTCGCTTAAAGGTGTTTTGCAGCACCAAAGTATAATAATCAAACTCAGTGGTGTTATATATTATTGAATTATCATGTCTCCAAGAATTCCAAGGCTCATACCGAAATCGAGAATAATTTTGAAAGGTAATACAACACAAACGAAGGGATAGTAACAGAAACTAAAGTCACGCATGTGGACTAGAAATTTGATATGGGCGGTGTCAGAGCCAAAAAAAATGGGGGAAAACGGCGTCGATAAAAAGTGATCGAAATTCTGAAGTATAGGTAGCAAAAATAATGTAATACTGATTAAATTGGCATATTCTAAACCACACAGCTCATGCGGTTATCCACATAAATATTAATATTTCACATTTATAGTATGCTTAGTGGAATTGTTCGCTGGCTTTGTAATTTTTAGTCACAATTTAATAATTATTAGGTTCTGAACACGTGACGGTTTGTTTTAAAATAATCATCGATATACGTATGCCTGTATTGAGTTCTTCAATTAAAACAGAGAGTGAAACAATATAGCAGCATTATTTAGATTCTGAAAATGTTCATCGACACTACGTAATGTTGTTTTTGATTTAGCTTTATTTTGACAATTAAGAAACAAATCGGCGAGATACCTAATTAACTGGCGAGAGGAAATAATATTATAGAGGTACTCAACGATTTAATACTTTTAAAATTAGTACGAGACTTATATTACTTATAATATATTCAAGCTTCTCGTACAGAGTACATAATTTATTATATATCATTAAACTGTATTTTTTTTAACTGTTAGTAATTGCTTATGACGTATTCTCCGAGTTTTTACTTTTTTTTATATGAAAATGAATTTTAAACTATCCGTTGATTAATACACAGAGCGGAGCGTAATAATATTGTAGTAAACTTTTTTTTTTTAAACGAATCAAAAAGCTTATTTCGTTCACCGTTTAATCGCTGTATAATATTATTATTATATACACCTTGACCTTATCCGTTATTTTTCTACATCGTTTAATTATATCGTTTGTCAAATTATAGAACCTTTGACGATTTGATGCTGGTCGAATGGACAGCGTTCGCTTGAGCGATAACGTGCGCGGTGGAACGGCAAGGCGGTAACATTTACATAGGGGCGTCTTATCCCAAGGGGGTATCGATTTTACCGTCCGAAAACACCGTGACTTCTGTGAGGCGGTCACTCGGCAACTGGGAAGTCCTCTTGGCATCCCGTCCGTACACACACTCAAAAAATGTATACTAAGTATATATTATATTATATACATATCAGACACAAACACACACACTGGCGGACGAGTGAGTGCGCGTGTGTGGGCACTGGGTCGACGGACACAATATACGAGTATATGACCCTCGTCCCGCGTGTATATAATATGCACGCCAAGGACAAGCCAAGTTTCTTTATTTGACCCGGACCACGGTCACGGTATCGGCCAAAGGCCAATGGTCTAGTGTACGCGACTGTTATTTACTAGCGTGCACACACACACACACACACACACACACACACACACACACACACACACACACGCACACACACGCACGCACGCACAACGCGAGGCGTGTGTATACATACCTTTATATTTAACAGTATATTATACCGTATCGTGACGTCCGTGTTTTCGCGTAGGTAGGTAAGCATATTATAATAATGTACAGCCGTCGTTGTCGTTATGGTAACAAGTCGCGGACAACACACGGTGGTCTTGGGGGTGGGGGTGGTGCTCGGCGATCAAGCTGTGTGTGGCAAGCAATTGCCTGGCATTGTTCGCGGCCGTTTTGCGTGGGTACGGCACGGGAGAATTTTCCACGCGCCCGGTTCCGACGCGGTAGCGTTTCCGTCTTTCCGGTGGTAGACGAGGTGGCGCCGGCGGGACCGGAAATCAGCAGCTGCACCATGGTGGACCGGCGAATGGCGTACGAGGCGTACAGGAAGCGGACGGAAATACCTCGGGGACTCGACTATTTGGCCGAACGTCTGGTCCGGGCCGTCATCCGCGTGCAGCCGAAAAACGTCCACCAATTCGCCGCCCAGTTTTTCGACGGTCTTTTGCGACAACGCGACCAATGTAAGTACCTACATATGTCGCAATGTTTTGTTGTTGTGGCGCACTTTGTGTTGTGCTCGAAACAGTTGTACTGCAGTGATGGTGAAGTATGATATTGTGATAAGACCTAACACTGAAGTGACTCAATGTCGGTCTGGAAGTAGTGAATTCTAGGGCCTTAGGATATTTCTCAATATTGGGGGCCCACTGAAAAATGGAAAAAAAACTTATGTTATTCAAATCCTTTACGAGTCGTGAATTGGATATTTCAAATTGTTTTCGAAGCAATGACAAAGTCTGGTTTGTTAAGCACCTTGTGCATATTGCATTCAAATACAAGTCCTTATACTTCCACGCATCACATTACAGCAGTAAAATGAAAACGAGCAATTTTAAAACTCAAAGATAAGTCATCAATATCTGGAATTTCAACTTGTCTGTTTGTTGAAGAATACGCCGTTGAATGTACGAAAAAAATTATGAAATTATTGATTTGTTATCATCGTTCAGCGATGAGTTTGAAATTTAACTATTAGAATATAATAATTATTTATACTATTTAGTTTATGTTATTTATATTAATTTATTTTTTTTGTTTACAACAAGGAATAGGTAGGTGCATTTTTTTTAAATTTTATTCGCACAATTATTGTAAAAAAGTATGTAAAACATTTTTGATTATAATTTTTTTATTAACTACCAACCCTTTTTTACCGTTATAATTAAATACAGTTAATCTTTTTTATCTTTTTAATGGTATGTGGTCCCAATTGTCAGCCAGTCCGATACTGCAGTGTTTGATAGATTTTTGAAAAAACAATCTGTCATTTAAAAGTCCATAGTTGTTTTCATCAAAACTAGAGGTCTAGAGACAATTTTCAAATTTCTTTTTTTTTACAAATAGATAGAAATTACAAATATTTTTATTTCAATTACATGCAAAAAAAAACTTGGGAAATACAACAATAATATATATATATATTTTTATCTAATTTATCATTACATAGTGAAGTACTCCCCCCCCCCCACAGGTTTGGTTAGGATAACTTTGTCATGTGGGAAACAACTAGTTTAAGTCAATGTTACCTACATGTACGTATGTCATCCAACGGAGTCAATAATATATTGTTTATACACAAAATACTTTTGCCTCCCTATTTTTTTTGTATATGTCAATGGCCCGTATTCAATATAATACGGGCATTAACATTTTAATCTATTGAAGATTATTGTTTAAACTATGTTTGTACAAAACAAAAAACTAATAACTGGGCATTATTTATGACCCGCTGGCCTGGGTTGATGGCTCAATAATAATGTCATAATATTATATTATTTCATATTGGAAATTAATTTTTAGTTCTAGTTTAATGTTCGTCAGTAACTATAAATCGGCCAATTTTTTCCACCCGTTGGCCGTTGACCTCCATATTTTTGAAAACATAATCCCTATAGGTTGCACTGAATATCCACAGTAGGCAAAAGCAAGGTAAGTGAAACAAAAAATTCGCTCCGAGGAGGAGGAAAAGTGTTTGTTTTCTATTGAAAACCCGAAATGACACGGTCGTAAAAAAAAAACTGGGGAAGTCAAATGTTATGGATGATATTACTGCCGCAACTCGACTTGAGAAACTCGTTATTGGGCCAGAGATATTGTCGTATATTGTACACACGACCATTACATAGGTTTATTACTATATACTAAACGCACGCACGCACGCACGCACGTGTGTGTGTGTGTGTGTGTGTGTTGTGTGTGTGTGTGTTTGTAAGTAGCAAACAACCATTACATTTATTATGCCATAATAATATTCGTATTGCATATTATTTTTGTCGTGGTGGTCAACAATGGCGATGATGCAGCAGTATTATACAGACAGCTTTATTTAATCTCGTCGCAGATCCCGCCGTCGACATATATTATTACTTACAGACGTCGTCATGTGACGTGATTGAAAAACTATTATTTTATACCCTCAACCCTTTCTGAGTTTCTTAATCGTGCAACATGACACAAGTACGCATTTCCGGTAAACCGCCTAAGCCTCTGCCGACGGAACTCCGCGGGACACAATATTATATCAATAATACTATATACTTATAACCAATTTTTAGTCTTAATACCCAACTCGGAATTCGATTTGTTCCGATGACAGAGTACGTCTATAATTCGTTCAGACTTGCATCGTCGTAATAATATCAGTATTTCAATAGTAATAATAATAATAAGTACCTAATAACAACAACACTGGCTATCAACATTTAGACAAATTAAAAATGGAATTTATTGAATTTACCGACACAATTAGGTAGGCATTTTTGTTTTAAGTTTCTGTTTATATGACATAAACAATTCATACGATTTTTTAATCCTGTCTGAATAAAAAATAATTCATAAATTAATTTAAAAATCCAAAAGTCCGAATATTGATCCGCAACAAGTATACATTTTAATACAACTACCATTGTTTTAATTTATTGAATGTACTTTTGTTTTAAAATAAAAAAGTACAACCAATATTATTGAAACGGCTTGTTGTTAACCAATTGATCAGTGAAAATAATATATTTTAATGTAGGTACCTATCAATACATTTTAAAAGTTTTTATCAGATATTCAAAGCCAAACGGTTTGGTGTAACATCTGTTGTGCATAAAAAATAAAATAAATTTATCTGAGCTATAGTATATTGTGGTCGTGCAATTAAAATTTCCACAAGATTAAAAATAGCAATTTATTAAAGAATTATAATTTATTATAATTTTAACATTTCATCATTTTATTATTTAAAAATATCAATATCATCTTTAAAACGAATTAATTTTAAGTTTATTCCGAAATTCGTAGCAAATTAAAATGTATGCTTATATGTCAATCATTTATTATTTATTAAAGTTGTATATTTTTGTATTTTCTTCAGTGGTTAAAAAAATAACAAAAATTGACTAAAATATACCAAATTAATAATTTTAAAGTGGTATAAAGTACAAAGTCGGTCATTGCAAACAGATTAGAAGTATACAAATAAATATAGTAATTAATCTTAATCTTAATGTTCGATACGTAATATGTACCATTTTATTGCTATTACACGCTAATTAAAAATAAGAGTATCTTTATAGGAATCGTTGAGTATTTGTTTTAAATTGATTAAAATTATTATGCTGTGGATTTAATATGATTCACTTATAGCCTAAAGGGCAATCAAAGTAATCAGAAATTACAAAAAATACTAGTTATAAGTTCAGTCATATTGATGTGGTTTTTTAAAGTAATAATTAATATTAGGTTATTTCATACATAATGTACGATGGAGTTGAAAACTTTAGAGGTACCTATATGGTTAAAACTTTTTAAATTTACGGATACTCTTTTTGTTTTTGATAGTTTAAGCCAGAAAGTTGATATAATATTTATATTATTATAGTTTGAGTCATTTTATTTACCAATCATAATACAAGTGTCCATGGATCTAAGACCATTTAACACGGGCATACAAATGCACTGGGTGCAATCTGACGCATTTGTATATTATTTAAAACATCACTGGATGTAGATGACTGAAGTCATAAAATAAGTTTGAAATATATTCATTCTACAGAATTGCAGTTGATACCAAAATATTACACTTTGTAACTAGGTTTTTCATTTCCTAAACTTTATGTATGTATATGTACACAAACATAGTGATGTTTGCAAGTATAATAACTTCAGCTTTAAACCGAAATGGCTGTTCTAAAAGAAATTTAATTTTAATACCATCAGGCATCAGCAGCACGATATGAATACGTTTCAAATATATTGTATTTAATATTTAATGAAAACTTCAAAGAAAATTCTCTGGAAAATACTTTTCATTTTTTACGACAACAAAATATTTAAAATGTTTTGGACACTTAAAAAAAAGTTATGTTTCTGTCGTCACTGAGAATTATATTAAGTAAATGCAACACACAATAGATTTCATTACGAGGTCAAATTTATGAGCTTCATTACTAAGCAAAACATTTAGATCTTTTAGATAGGTACTTAACTTGTACAAGTTATAAGTTATAAGCTTACAACCAATGAAATATTAATGTCAACTTAAATTAATATTTTATCTCGGAAAGACAATAATACTAATCTTATTCATGATAAAAAATAATGAGGTAATTACCAAATATATAAACTATAAATCCTACAGCCTTGATGGAAAACTGGACAAAGGGTGAATATTATATTTTCAAAAACAATTTTTGATTTATTTTTGAATGACCATCTCTGGCCTATTGTGCATACATTTTCAGAAAATGCAAGTGCTGGATTACACTAATTCAAAATCCGTTCCATAGTAAATCATTATCGAAAAACAAAAAATTACCTTAATGTATATAGGCGCTTTCCCCTTACCTATATTTATTTTCGTGTTAATTATTATTAAACTCTCATATGCTTGCTTGTGTGATTGTAGTAAGTGTAGAATATAACAAAATAAATTATATTGGTTATTTGTATTATTATATTGATAATATTAAGAAGTACAGAGAAGGACACTATACATGTATTTGATAATTTAAAATAGTAAAACAAAGAAAATGCATGTAGGTGCACATTCAGAGTTAACCGAGGAGAACTGATTTTTTTTTTTGATATTTCGAACGGGTTTAATTTCGTACAACATAATAAGCATCATAAAAGATTTCATTTTTATTTAGTCTAACTGGGTGTATATTATGATATATGTTTTTAGTAGGTTTATCTTTAATTAATATATTATACAGATCCACATTATCCATAGCATAGTGGTTATACAGGGCCACTATAATTATTTTTATCTGCATATATTTGACTCACTTATTACACATAAAAATTGAGGATTTGTATTAGATAGGTTACACTCAAAATGTTTATAAAAAAATATTTTCCAATTTTTTTGTCAACAAATATTCATTCTGTTTAATGTCTGAGATATAAAAATACAAGAACTGTGATGTATTGAATATCATATGGAACTGGACACACGTACACACTACACTTGTAACTAAAATTATAGTCATTAAATCATTTTCACTCTGATTAATAACTAATGACCAAAAATATAAGTTCTAACAGTGGATAAACTAACTTTCGATTGAAATTGGAATCTCTCTAACAACCAACCTTCCGGAGGACCAGGGACATTATCATATTATACTGGCGGAAAACAATGCGGACAATAAAGCGACTACAAAGTTCAACATCTAACCGAGTTTAAAATTCGATTTTATTTAGTGCTGAGTTGTATAGGCCGACCGTCGAACACTGATTAATTAAAATATGTCATTTGCCAATGAACTTTTTATACGGTACCTATTTGTAACTTTTGGTGTACAAAAAACATTCATTGATATAGACATGAATTATTGGCCCAAGTGGGTTTTAATTATATTTTTAATAATTTTGAAATACAATTTAAATTGATGTTACATTAATAAAAAAAATACTCAAGAACAAAATGTTGTCTCACTGGACCCACGTCTGAGTTGTATACGAATTAACAGGCTTATATAATTTATACTAAAAGTACTTTGTTTAGTATAAAACAAATTACAAAACGAGTAAGGATAGTAATTTGAAACGTTTCTTCGTCCCTAATTTTTATTAGAACCTGAGTCTTAAATTAAATAATAATTAATAGTTTATATTATAGCTCAGCGTTGACTTAACTTATTAATACGTTGAAATCGTCAATTTTCATTTGTAAACCATATAAATAAAAATTGCATATTATAAACAATTATATTTTATTTTATAATGAATCATATAAATAAAAAGAATAGTGCGTTTGCACTCTGCAATTATAGGAATATACCAATTTAAATGTATACATTTTTTTATTAATTTCATATGAATTAAAACCCTGTTGTATATATTAAAGACAATAATAATTTACACATCTGAGGGGATAAAAATAATAATAATTTAATCAAATTTGAATACAACTGACAATGGTATTGATAACCATGACTATATTGACAAGCATGTGCTGGTGCTGAGTGCAATAAAAGGGAGTAAAAAGGTATTTTATACGTAATATTTATACTGTAACCTAGTACGGGGATCCTTTAATTTACTATATTACATTGATAGTGGCTTTACCAGTTGGTACACAATAAACAAGTCATCTGACGACTTCTTTATTAATTTTGTAATTTAATTTAATTAATATAAAACTAGATAGAACTGCTGCAGTGCTTTGATGTTATATGACTCAGACACAACATGTGAACCATTTCATGTTGAGCAATAAAGTAAACCGTTTCGAGTAGAGGACCTTCTGGAACATAATTCGAGGAGAATTGTATGGAAGTTGGGCTACGATAAATTATGTTGAAAATAAAAAAAATTATGTTAATTAAATTCTAATATTCGAACTAGTCAAATTTATATAGCACACGCTAGCGGACATTAATTTTTCTCTAGACGTTTTTAATTGTACATTTAAAACTGAAATGCATATACTTTTTTTCCTACCCACAAACGAGTGGGAACTGTTTAGCACAATACTGCCACCCGGTCTCGTAGCGTTTGTTTGCCAACTCAACATCAGTTAAACATAGGTGAGGGCCTCTAACCGCACTGAAAAGATGGCCTTCGGCTCACAGAATAGCACCACAATATTACCCTATCCGTCCTCTTCCCTGCCTGATACGCTCTGAAGCCTTTTTCAGCCTGAAATTCGTCTCCACTATCTTGTCAAAAGCCAGCCTCTGTTTTTCCACCGACGACCCAATCTTCCATCTCCTTGACGTATCATCTGGGAAGAGCTCCTACTCCAGCCCTTAAATTATATCAGGGATATCCTCGGGTCGTAGTCACCGATAAATGCACTGGTCCATCTCATGGCTACCTTTCTACCAGTACGGCCAACGAAACAGCGTATGTGAAATCGTATACATGTATTTATGGTAAGTGACTTGGACACATTCCTTATTTCATTGTTTCTACTATACTACTCTGTAAGTAGAGTATTAAGTTATTTTTGCATACATTTTTTCTTCACACGCCATAATGATTTTTTTTTTCAAACAATAAAAAAAAATACTATTGAACTTGGTCCAGGTAACAGTCCAATTAAAATAAACAACAAGTAGCTGGGAAAAATTAGTATAAAGGAAAACGACATCAGTTGCATATAATAACACTTACATGTGTCCACCATGTATATTTGATAGTTCTGTACACACTTTCGATCTGAAATTTATATTTTAGTTATTCAGGTACCGCATGAATTAAAAAAAAAAAATTGTAATTAACATCAATAATATAATTTATTATAGCACGGCAATACGAATAGGCAATTCGGCTACACCAGCTTAGTGAATTTGTATTATTTGTTTAAGCTATCTAATAAGTTAAAACTCAGTATAATATACTTAAATCGACTTGAATATAATTTTCATTAGGTGTTTGTTTTGTTGTCTAACATTAATCGATATCAGATTATATTAAGTATGTGTATCACTATAACCTTAAAGAAAGATATAACCCCTTTTTAATCAAAGCTACATGTGTTTATGATGATGAATATGATAATGACATGTGTTTTAAAATTATAATTAAATACAGTGGATATAATTTTAAACATACTTCTTATTCTTATATTTTTTGTGTAAACCAAAATACATTTTTAAATTCACTCATCCAAGAAATTGACATGCTTATATTATAATCATTATTTTGTACATAACATTGACTTTTTATGCACTCATTTTATCATAGTATAAAACAATTGAAGTACATAATTTAATTTTTAATTTTTTTTTTTTTTTAACGAACTTAGATTTGAATTTATAAGTCATAATTATATTTATGTTATAAAATACACACTGGAATTTTTATGTATTTTAAAGTAATGAAACTATCCGAGTTTAATTCAACATCTTACAGATATATGTATAATATTATTTAATTTACTTATATATTGTTTGTTTTTAATGTTCCTTATTTGTTAAAGCTGTGGTATTAAAAGAACTCATAATGATTGTAACTCGAAGTTTGTGTAGTTATACGACCAATGATAATGCATGTTCAATATTTATAATATTCTTTAAGCTACGACTTTGATCTTGATGCATAAATGTGCATAAATATGCAAAGTGTTTTAGTTATACTATTAATTTTGTAAATGTTTGTTTTGCAGTAAAATACTTACATTGGACATATCCGAGTCTGAAAAAATGTAAACACAGTATACTTATGAAATACTGTTTATCAAGATTTTAATAAAGATGATATTTGTTAGATTTAAATTTTTTTTAAGAATCTTTGAATTAGATACCTTAACAAATAAGAATTTTTTATAATTTAATTGCATTCAGTGTAAGTCACACAACTGTGCCAAATAAACAACATATGAAAGCCGATCATGGGAAAAATATTGAACCTCATTAGTTTCTATTGTAGCAGGTAGTTTTTTTTATGTAGCCTGGTCTCATACACCGTGTATTGATTTAAATTTTGGTGCAAATTAAAATTATATTTCACTGTTTTTGGTCAATATATTTTTACGTTGAGTACATTTTGGTGCAATTTACACACACCCATCAAATAATTGAACAAATAACCAATGAATATAAAAAAAAACCATAACTTGCCACACTTGTGGTTTACTCTGTTTTTTGGAAAAAACATTGAATCATAGATATTTTTAAAATTATTCATCGGTTGTTAGAGTAAATCTGTTATACAGTCGATTTTCGATTGTTCAAAATTCAAGTGACTGAACTGAAGTTCCATTTATAAGATTCCAGATTGAATAATAATAATTATTAGTGTTATTTTATAATATCAACATAACTCCAATATACGCATGTACCTATTATTGAAATATACATTTGATAATGAAGAATAATGTAGGATACAGTTAGTTATTATAGATAAAATATGTTCACATTATTGTACTATTTTAATTTGACATTTTTATACTTTTTTAAAAAATTATTTATATTTTAAAAATGTAAAATAATCGATAATCATTCGACAAAATTTGATCGAAATAAACCATTAAAATGATTAATATTCTATACAACAATAACTGTAGATGAACTAATGGCTTATGTTATATATTTTGAATTCTCGTATCTGATGTTTCTGAACTGTATTTATAATGACTAGAATATAATGGAAACAGAATTTAATAGAAAACAACTGCAATTGTATTTATCAGTTAAATTCGACAGAGACAACGTGGATTAATGTCTTATATCTTATACAATTATCAAAAAAGACGTAAAGTTGTGTTTTCAGTATTATTATAGAATAAGTACAAAGTAAAAAGGTTAAGTTCAGACATTTGTACCAGTATATCGTATACCCTGAAAATACTGTAATTATTGAATACAATTGTTCTTCATTTGAAAAATAAAAATAAAACTTTTGCAAAAAAAAATTTACTTGGTGTAAAAATGTCTAATTTAAGGAATTAAAATACAATTAGGTATATTGGTTATGATATAATGAGCTATATTATATAATAATCCTGATAATTATGATAATAATAATAGTTTTAAGTTGGTGTGTCCAATTAAACACCATTGTATGATCAAATCCGTGCTTAAGTCATGATCAAACTACACCTATATAAGTTTTAAACTTAAACTAAAAAGATCGTGTTCTTCTTGAGTTTTGTTGAATGATTCTCAGGAACATAGCTTAGCGAGAATTCCAAGAAATGGTAGGTCCAAGAATATTGGAAAATGTTCGATAATTAGGAATTTAAATGAAAATAACATTTAAGTCTGCGAGTTTCCAACAATATTTTCCAAGAAAAAATTCGTTTTATACATTTTAGAATTAAAATGTGAATAATATTTAGCATTTTTAATCCATTTTTATATTATCATGGAATTTTTGGTATATTTCATATGTTTGAGTAAAGTTGGATCTAATAGAAAAAAAAATAATAATGAAAAAGCTTAAATATTTATTTATTTTGCTTTGGTATATTTTGTATTTACCAAACGCAGACGTACGTAATAGAGATAGCAGTGGGTAGGCTACCTATAATGAACCTTATATAAATAAACCTTTAAAAGCAGTGCTTAGTAAGAATAGTTAAGGAAAACAAAATGTTGAATTTTATATTTTACATTATTCAAACATAATTTTGAGGCATTTTTTTTTTACATTTTCTTAGCGTATTGTAAATTATTTTAGTGTACATTTTTAATAATTCATATTTATTAGTCTTAATACATTAAAATCCACGTTTTTATAATAATCAATTGTGTACTATTTACTAATTATTGCATTAGGTAGATAATGGCATATTATTACTATTAAATATTAAATTTTTTTGATAAAATAATTAATGCAAAAACAATTAGTTGTAATTTTCTTTTGATTGATCAAAAATTAATAATTAAAATACAAAATACATTTAATAAAAAAAAAGACATCAGGAAATCATCATTCGAATGTTCTAAATACAAATTATTCATACTTGGTTTATTATACAGGATGATTCATCAAACATGCCCAACCCCTTTTTTGTCAACGATGCAGTTATTCAAAACCTGATTTTTGGAATTTTTTAATATAACATTAAATGGCATATTTTCAAATTTAAGATATTTTTGTAATAATTAAGAACTTCTTTTTTTCAAATGTAAATTATTTAGAACTATTTTTCTGAATATGTAGAATTATTAAATTTTGAACGAGTACTTTTAAGTTGTTTAACTGCGTGTACTAAGAATTAGTATGTTCATGGTTATGGGTTTGGAAGCTATAAAAGCCTTGGTGATTTGAAAACTTCAGTAATTAATATTTTCTAGCTAATCAATATTTAAAACATTTAAAAATGGTCTGAGTATAAAAATACTAGATCCAATTTGACATATTTTTATGTTTTTGTAAAACCATTTTTAAGGACTATTTTTTAGTTATATCCTTAGTATAGACCTTTGATAACTGAAAAAATATTCGTTTAAATTTTAAATTTTGCACTTCAAGGTCTTCAAAAAAAAAGTTATCCACCAATCATTTATGTACAGCGAAACAGAAGGGAGTTTCTAATTTGAAAATCAGAAGTTTGTATCATCACAAGACATTCTTTAAAGCAGTACAAAAATCTCGAGAATTTCAAAATACGGTCTTCAAGTATATTTAAAAGTAACTTAATACCAGAATTTGAACAAATTTATTATTGAAGAAAAATATTAGGTTGAGAATGCATATTGAATCACACTGTATAGGTATATTATGACAAATTAACTGCATATAGGTACTTATATCATTATGAAATTAAAATTGAATACTGTTATATCTATTATTTTATGCTGGATTTAAAAATGTACTTCCAGTTGCAAAACATTTATGAATATAGTTATACAATTTTTTTAATACCTGCCTGCACATACAATATTACTGTACTACCTGTACTTTTATTTATTATGTGGGTAAGATACTTACGACAGCTTTATAGGTTGTATAAATCGAAATGATTATAAGAGCTTTGTAATCTATTATAAAGTATTATGAGAAAAAACCATACTTATAAATATATACGTTTTAATTGTCTTTACTTCCAGGAACCACCCCGTTCCCGCGATCCCTCGGGAATTGCCAGGAAAGTCCCCATTCCAGGGAAGGGAAACCCTTAATTTTGCACACTTCCCTAGTCTGTTTACAGAAACCAATCTACCATCAGTTATTATTGTGCAGCTCTTAAAAATACTCATTTTATTTCCGAACAATATCTTACTAACCATACAATGTGACTACCTAATTTTATTTTGCATGCACTATTTTGTCTCGGGATCCAACCACAATAATTACAATTATTAAACTTGTCTGTTGCACAGAATCACCCGTTGGCTGTTGACCTATATTTAGTAACGAACCCGTTGCTACCATGGTACCTTTTAAATGTATTGTGTTAATTAATATATTATTATGCATTGACTCAATTACAACAACCGACAGCAGTTACACCATAGGTATTATTCTGATAAAATAAATCGACAAATTATAATACAATTATTATTACTGTTCGCGACATGCTCTTTCACAATACCAGTCCCTTGTCATAATCACTACAATTTCATTAATTATTCTATATTATATTATCTTTGTTATATAATAATATATTCACCGTTTGTTTGATCGTGCTGTACTGTTGTACATAATTGCAAATTTATAATAATTTAGTAGTAGATCATCTGCAGCTGTGTCGTCAAAACCACATCGCAGTGCATAATATTTTGTTTTATTAACGTGAATTTTGGATTATATAATATCGCAATAGCATCTTCGTCGCTACTCGTTTTTGATGTCTTAATAATTATTGTTCAACTCGAGCTAAATAATTTTAGATATTTGTTTGTAGTAGTGCTATCGGCACATTGTTAAATTAAATATAATATATCGTTCTGGATATATTTTTAGTTATAAAAATCCCTAGAAATTAGCCAGGCACTCTCTAAATTTACCGTTGGTGTCCGTACCATCAACGTTTCCACAGAAAGAAGCGTATCATATAATATTGTGTGATTTGTTTATTCCGATTTTTTAGAACTTTCTTTTAGTTTTTTGCGCGATCCAAGACTTGCCCATGGCAGACTGAGGAATGTTGTCCAAAGTATAAAATATAATATAAACCATCTGTCATTTGTATAAATTTATTGTTATTAATCAATTAATATATTTATTATTTTATTTTATTTTTATCTATAGATATCTATTTATATAATAATTAATAAATAGTATAATCTTATAAGTTCTTACAATTATTTATAACACCATAGTATCCACTTATAAATTATCAAGTATTACCAGAATTATACACTTCACTTATTGTTTCAATATGTATTTATCAGTTTAATATATTATTCTTATTTTACGAAGTGTATAACCGATGGCCCCCCACAACGGTTTTCTTAAAATTTTAATGAATTTATGTAATATTACTTAAAATATATTTTTGTCATTTCAACTCGAAATGGTTACACACATTAAATTAAAATGCTTAGAATGGTTTTTATTTAAAAATACTTAAAATTGAAAATATTTGCCAGTCTTTATGTTTATTTGTATTTTGGATTAGTTAGATCGACATTGAACATCGAAATCATAGGTATTACTATTCTAAATTAAAAAATGATCTCTACATTATACAGTGTACGGCACCATATAAGGGTAGGATGTTTATAAAATAACAGTTCATTGTACATCCCCTGTTGTTTTTATACGTGTATTTACTATAATAGCCAGCTGCCCAAAATTTGCGATCAATGAATGCGGTCTTTTCGTTATAAAACCCTAAAGTGCAATCCTTAATCACAAAGTGTTATCTTCTTTTCACGTGACATATCTAGATCTTTTATTGAACTTTCCGACAATAAAAATTGTAACTAACTGGATGACTATGCGTCCGCACATCATTAAGGCACTTTGTTCAATATTTAATATAACTTTATAGGTATTTTGGGTGCAATATATGACCTACAAACATTAATTGTGTTATTCATAGCCTGCCCACGAATTTTTATTAAATCCGAAATGTACTAATAAAAGAGGATTATATGGTCTTGTTGGATAAATGTTTGACAGTGGATATATTCGATATAGTAGGTGTATGTCTTTACTCTATAGACATTAGACATGCATTAAAATGTGTTAGGTTTCTATTATTTATTACGCCATTAAAAACAAAATATACGTCGCGTTACACAAACATATCATATTTTATGTATCTCATTCGTTTTTGAACTATCCTAACTGTACGGACTAATGGGCAGGTCATTTATATTATCACTACATTTATAATTATACGATTAAAACTCCAATATAATAATAATAATACAATTGAAAGTATCTATATCGTATGTTAAATGTAAAGTCACCGATCAATGTACTGAATGTTATTATCTTTAAAATACTAAAAGTCACTAAGAGTACATATTTAATTATAAATATAATATACGTTTCTGATGCTCTTAGAGTATAATGGCAATAAATGCAGTGCGTAATAATATATATACTATATACATTTATATATTTACACTGAGATCCGCTAATATATTAAGAGCATCTAACTATCAGTTAGACAATTGAGTTTAGCCTATTTAAGTATAGAATTCCCTGGAATTTCCATCAAATTTCCATTGACTTAATGAACATTTAATTATTCAAGTAATAACCCTATGTCGAGCTTTAATGTGTCCACGATATAGATAAATACAACTTTGAATCAATAATAATATAGTGATATTGAACACAGAACATACCCTAACATCAGAATTAGTCACAACCTGCCCGAATCACTTATACTCCACAACCACGCTCAACCCGTATCCAACATCATCCAATTCATCACAGCAACCAATCTTCAAACCAAAGTTTAAAATTAATATTTAGAATTAGTACACTTAATAATATGTTATTAATTTAAATTATTAGTAAACCCAATGGCCCATGTAGCCGAGGTTATTGTACCAATAAAAAATCAAATACTCAACAGTTATTTTTAATTACGATTTAGAAATTCAGGCAAAGGGGTTACCTATACTTTTATATTTTCCCTTTAAAAAAAATCTTAATGTTTTGTTGGTACTTGATAATTTTTTTTAAAAGGTTAATAATTATTAAATCATAAAATAAATCAATAAACAAATTATAGGTAATGAATACATTTTAAATTTTGAATAGAACTAAGACATATTTTGTTCTCCAATATTATTTTTAGCTTAACATATTTTTCGAGTTCAAAAATTGAAAGTCTTTTGTATCCAAAAATGTTTGATTGAAAGATGAACACACACTTTTAACTTTAATGTGTTAACACATTATATAAGAAAAAAGAAACAATGTCAGTAAACATTGAATTCCAAATATTGATTGTAGTAAACATGTCCCCGTAGAAATTATTTATGAGCAATCAGTCTCAAATTGTTCAAATATAAAATGTTCAGTAAGTTATTATTGTACTATTTATTTATTATTTTATTTTATTTTCTATTACTTTTATGAAAACCGATAATAATAATAAATTGGTAATAATGAGGAACTATAATTAAATTTATGATTTTATAAAATTTAATTTTGTAATATATAGCCACAGATATATAGAATAAACTAAATTTGCTAACTGTGATAATACGTAGAGCTACCATCCACAATTTAAAAATAGGAGAGTAGTTTCAACTAATTACACAGGTGCTGTATCGCAGTTATAGCAATCTGGTTTATTCTAAGTACACTATAACATATTTTAATGATATATAATTTTGAATTCAGAATACACTACCTATCGACGCTCATATAAATAAAATAATCTAATAATAGTTCACATAACGTGAATTTAATGATGCACAGATAATGTTGCTTTCATTGCGAAACAGCCATAATGACCGGTCAACGTTTGAACAGGCTTTTGGAAAGAAATAAGTGTTCGATTTGTCCCAGCTCTTACAGTGTTGTACTAGGACTTTGCATTTTTCATTCTGACTATTATAATCTATCTATAATAATTTATAATCATCGTGCTAAATGTATCTGTAGGTTATAATTAAAGACCGGATTTATATGCATTTAAAATGTTAAAATATGCATGCAAATATGCACTTAAAAAGTTCTGAATATGCACTTAAAAATCATAAAACATGCAAAATAATTTTTGATTATTACAGCTTTTTATTTATGGTAAAATTATAAAATCAAAACATTTATGACGAAAATATGCACTTAAATATCACAAAACATGCAAAATAAATTTTTATTACCTATTACAGCTTTTTATTTATGGAAAATTTATAAAATCAAAACATTTATGATGAAAAAAAAATAATAAACTACAATATTATATACAATATATTTTATGAATTTATGATTGTGATAAAAAATATATAATTTATTTGTTATTGGAAAAACAATAAGTAACAATAATATGTTCCATATTGATCTCAGTTAAATTATGACGGCGATTTGTGACAATATGTTTGTATGCAGAAAAACTTCGTTCCACATCAACACTTGTTATGGGTGCATATTTAAAACTTGACAACATTTCCGGGGAAAAGTGTTTGATAGAAGAACTTAAGTCAACATTCTCACCTTGGTGTATTTTAGAAATTTCTTTTAAAATTAGCAGGCCTTTGTTTTTTTTAATAATGTCGGAACATTTTTTTTTAATTAATACGCTATTTTCATTTTCTGAAAGATTATTGATAGCATTTGTAACTTGTTCAAATATTTCTAAAGCATTTATGAGTAGCAAACCTGAAGTCTCAAGCTTTTTAATACTTTCAACAATAACCGAAAAATTTGTTTTAATATAAGTTAAATCGTTAATTATATTTGATTTAGTTAGAATTTGCTTACAGTTTTTAATGCTTTTTACATCGTCTTCTGGTAGGCTTTGTATAACATTTTTAAAATTTTCGAAATTATCTGCATAAAATATTGCTGATTCTAACCAAGCACCCCATCGTGTTATTATAGGTTGGGGCGGTAATGGTTTATTAGGTAGCATTTCATGATATAATTGAATTCTATAAGGAGCTTTCAAAAAAATCTTTTTTCCGTTGTTAATTAAATCGTTTATTTCATGAAAAATATCCATAATATTTTCTGCAATCCGATGAATCCCGTGAGCAGCACAAGTCACATGAATAAGATTGGAATAAAATGGTTTTAAATTTTTGGCAGCCTTAACCATATATGGGGCTGCATCGGATAACATCAACAAAACTTTTTCGTCATTACCTCCCTCTGGCCATTTTGGCATGATATTATTGGCATTATTCTATATTCTGACATTATTGGCATTGTAATTTAAAAACACAAACAATGTTATATAAAATTAATATGTGTTTATTTAGAACTACGTTGACGTCGTTGACTATTGCCGAATGTACACTTCGAACTACAGTCGTTAGTCTGTCAGTCTGTGTTCTGTAGTATAAATAAACGATAGTCGATAACTTGATAATGTTAGATAAGATAAAACTATACGACGGGAAAATCAGTATACAATCTGCCTATTATATTTTTAAAAATATTTTCAATTTTTGTGTTTTGAACAAATTTGTGTATAATAATGGTACATACAGTTATAAAATTAAATAAAAATATTTAAATATATACGTAATATGCAAAAACATGCATTTTTATGGAAAATATGCACTTGTACCCAAAATATGCAAAAATATGCAAAATAAAAATTTGTAACATTATTTGTTTAACTATGATTGATGAAAATCAATTTACTGCATGTAATAGCTTATAAAAATATGAATATGCATAATATGCTAAATCCGGTCTTTAGTTATAATACACGTGCATTTAATACTTCGTCGACTCGTCAGTGACGGCGTAGAATGCTCGCGATTTATCGATTGGATACGTACGGCGTGGCGAGACGACGACCGATTCATGTGTAATTAAAATCGCTGGGCCTCTATCGCCGCCACCACCACCACCACCACCACCACCTCCACCACAAAAAACTCCACCCACACGACAGAGTCGAAAGTGAGAGCGCATATTATTGTGTGTAAAATATAAATGACGACACTGTGTGCTCTTTTTTCAGGCTGTTCACTCCGATCGACCCTCGTGATTATACGAAATATCTGAATCCCCGGGGACTAGCAGTCGCGGTTGGCAGGGTGGCACAATCATACAGTTAAACACAGTGCGGGTGTCATTGTGTGCGCGGCTACGGACATTTAGTCGACGTAAAAGCATAAAAAAAATTATTGGATCTGAGCGAAAAATAATAAAATGAAATAAATCTCAGTGGTAAAGTAAACACCGATTGAAAAACTTCACTTGACTGAACTACACTTCGTCGTATTGTCTCGAGATTCTATATAACAACACATACCTGCTTACTGTATTATTATATAGTAGGTAATAATAATTATTATATTTATGTATTACGAATTCTCAGTGGGCGGGTGTTAGTGATTATTGTTTGATAAATATGTTATTTAATACAAAATCGATGAGAACAATGATGCCTCCAGGAGAATACAAACATGTGTTTTTGTTCAACAAATCCTCTTCCGATGACGACTAATCCTCGATAATACATATCATTTCAGATATCGCTTAAGCACTACTGGCAGACAATCGCTTAAACGACTTAAAAAAAAAAAACATTATTTGTTCACTTTATCAATATAATCATGTTTAACGTACTTTGGCACGTTTAAGGGCCTATTGAAACGGTTTACGTTACATATTCGGAAATAATTAAAAAATATAATATTCATTGAGGAGGAAGTTTATAACACAGTAACAATGGCTCATTTAAAGCCATACTATACTATAGACCACAGTTTATATTTAAATTAAGGTGCAAAAATAATACTTAATTCTAGTTCAAGAGTTTAATATAACAAATTAATTTCTATTACAATGTATTTATTATATGCGTAAATGAACAAATGTTTGTGAATACAAAAAAAAAAATAATAATAATAGTATGGTGAAATTGTATCACGGTATACTGGTATGTAATATATTTTTGGCAACATATTATTTTTGGAACATTTAAAATGAATATAAATACTTGTTGAACCGTCTTTCGTTCTTTATTTATGAAGACTATTAAAATTGAGCCTTGATAATGTTTCCATCATAGTTCTATGTTTAGTGAAAGAAAAGTTCTCAAAACTTAACAGATGACAATGCAACAAATTAATAATTGTATTAGGTCAACCTCATTACACAATAGATAAAGTAACTTATTTACTTAACTGACATTGTACACATATTGAAAGAAGAATCTGAAATGTTAAACATTTAATATACATATATAATGCAATATACATAGAATACTTTTGAATAGCAAATGTTGAGAACCAGTACTGTACGATAAACTGTACTCAATATTGTATTCATTATTACTGTTTGCCTTATAATAATTACATTTATATATTTTCGTACTTATTTTATGTCACATACTTAAAAATAATTCTGGATCCACAGTAAAATAAAATGATATAATTGGTTAATTAACATCACCTAGTAATATGAAGAAGTTTGTGTGAAATGAAGAAATAAAATAGTCTCATCTATAACTAAAAGTCATTGTTATGTAGTTTTCTGCAGGAAAAAGCAGAACGTTTTTGCCCATAAAGTAGGTATAGCGGTTCTTAAAAAAGTATCAGAAACTTTTTAAGAAGAAAATACGTATCATAAATTTAGCTAATACTGTCTAAAATAATATGGTACATTTTCCAAAAAACACAACGAATTGAATAATCATGTAGTTTATTAAACAGTGTTAATATAATATTATTTAATTTGAAAAGTTTATCAATTGTTCATCGTTATGTTTATGATATAGTTATTTTATAATTAATTAGATTATACATGGGATGGTATTAAAATAATTTTAAAACTTTTTAGTGTAATTCTCAAGATTAAATGCATAATTATTCGTTTAACTATGATAATATTTGCGACAAGGTATTTAAATTTAACTCTTTCGTTTTCCTGGAATTCCAATAAACAAAATTATAATTAAATAACGTTGATAAAATACAAAATAGTTTTCCATTTCAACCTTTTCCACAAATGTCTTTTACGAATCACAGAATGTTTGATGCTAAACAATGCACATTTTATTTTAGTCGCACAATCTTGAGTGACAAAATAATGTGTTTAAACACTAGAAATATAAAGCGGTAATTATTGAGAGTTTTGTACAAAAGAATTATTTCATTTCATAAATACGAATATTTATCATATAAATAGTGTATAAACACTACATCGATAAAGATAAATACTTTGTCATGATAATATTTATTTAGTTTACATTTCGATGTGTGAAGAACTTAAGTTTGCTTTAGAAAATAACGGGAGAAACCATTGGATATTAACTTGATGAGTTTGATCAAGGTTTGATGGTTTTCTTAAGCATAATTTCATTCCAAGAATGCTCTTCAAACATTTTCAAACTTATCATAATATGCACTTTATTATACGTGTGAAACTTCACGATCAACACGTGTCTACTTCCATTGTACGTGAGTTCATGGAGTTCAAGAACAGTTATTTGAAGTCAATTCAGGCATATTTAATTTCTGAACCTTTTAGCCAGGCATATTTGTGTTCATATTTTAATTTTAGATTTACAGTTTAAAAAGTATCCTACTGCGAAATTATTTTTTTTTTTAATTTTGTCCCTCAGTGAAAAACGAAAAAAAACAACAATGTATTTTAGTCAGAAAGTTTGTGAGGATACAATTTTCTTGGTAGCCAAACATACGATGAAATAATTATAATTAATTAAATACAACAAAATGTTTTGAATATTTATTTATTTTTATAAAGTTAATAGTTATCCATTCCAAAGTTATTTATTCGTAACAGCTTTTTAAATCAATCTGAAACATATTTAAAGACAAGGATATCACGTGTAGCACTTAATTGAAGTTTAATTATTTATTTTCAGATTAAACTTATTATAAACCATACACGTGAATAAGAATAACACAAGTATATTAAAAAAATTACATATTTTTAGTATAGCTAGTTTTAAATATTTGATACCTAGTGAACGATGATAATGTGCATTTTTTTTTTTACAGGCATCCGAGAGAATTTTTCCATAACTGAAATGATTACTGAATTGCATACATTTAATATCACTTCTTATTTTTAAATTTTAACTATATACGATGTTTAAACAATTTGAAACCTAAAAACGGTGAACTATATTTCAGCAGAAACACAAAGAGAAATTTTACGAATTCAGCAAATATAATATTGTATCTGTTTTTCGTTACAAAAACTAAAAATAGGTGTCGAGTTTATGTTCACATTATGTGCGTAAAACAATCTGTCGTGGCACACAATATTATGTGTAAAAATGTGCTATAGTTAAAATAAACCTATACATACCCATTAGTTCTTTTATTATTTATTTTTAAATTTTCAAAAAACATTTTATAACGGTCGCCCATGTGCAGACGATTGAATATCAGTGTAAATTCATGCTATGTCCATCCAAGAACCTAATGGGCCATTAAACAGCCTATTGTCAGGTACGAAATGTACGCCTACGGGGTTTAAAAAATAAAGCTGAAACAACCCTCGAACCATTTCAAAACTGTGCACTTGGACGAGAATTTCGCTCAAAATATTTAATCGTTCATAAGCGAATAACGAAATATAATATTTATTTAATACGTTTTGCGGGCTGTTAAGCGTTGTGTGGAATGAAAAATGTCTTAACTGTAGTAACAATTATTCGAACACTAATAATATGTATCCCCTAATTTTAATTGCATTTGAGTATTGAGTATTGGGCTCTGACCATAAATTACACGCATTCCTCGTATAATAGTTAGTCGTACATACAGGGTGATTCCCTAAGCATGTTCATTGCTCACCCCTTCCTCCGAGTGGAGATATTATGATTGTATAGATGTGTTCAATGATGTGTGTTGTATTTTTCGATCATGTTTTATGGGTATACGATAAGTAGTTGAAATACTACTTTGAATTTTAACTTTGACAGTGGTCTCTGATAGGAAATTAGATCTAGTCAGTACTTTTTGAGAGGTAAATAGAAAATTATCAATACTTTTAAAAAGTGTTGAGATAAACAAATAATTAATAAAAAATGTTAATTTTTACACAAAATCAGTTTCCCATTTGAAATTTCCTGTGGAAATACGAAATTTTGATTTTAAAATGATAACTTCCTTTTTGTACTGTACATTATTTAAAGGAATGTTTTTCTGAAATTTTTGACGTATCCAATTCGTACGCGTAGTTTTTGAGTTAATAAACTCAAATATTTATTATTAAAATTTGTGTACTAAACTACTAAAGATAATAGGTATAAAAGAAAAAGGCTCTATGGTGATTTGGACATTTCAGTGATTAATATTACTCTATCAGCATTAATAGTTCGTACATATTGTTCAATTATCATAAATACGAGATCCAATATTACATTTATTTTATAACTTTTTTTTTTTACAGCCATTTTTAAGGACTTTAATCTTTAGTAGGTATAAACATTTTAAAACTGAGAAACTGCTCGTTCGAAATTCAAATTAGGTACCTACATCAACATTTTCAAAAAACCTATCCACTGAATAATTTATAGCAAAAAGGATGGAGTTTTCAATTGAAAAACAAAAGTTTGTATCATCACTATACTCTTCTTAAGTAAACGCAAAATTTAAGAATTTGAAAATATTTCCTTTGAGCATATTTAAAAATCCCAAATAAGAATTTAATTTAATTAATAATTAACACTGAAAGAAAAAAAATAGGGTGAGCAGTACTGAATATTAATTAATTAAAAAAAGAATTAAATTTAACAAAAACAATTGATAATCTTGTTATTTTTTTAAAAAAATACTAAAATTGTAAATGAACGAGTGTAAATCTTTGCAAACATTTTACTATTTATTTTTCGTTAGAAGTTGTTGACAACAAAACGATGAGGTGTAGTATTATATTACGAAACGATGTAATATCCTTATGCATTATTCTAATAACTTATAATAAACTACATGTTGAACTTTTATTGTTAAAATTTAAAACGTCGTCTAATAAATTAATCAATTTTATCGACGGAACAGAATTGAGTCATAAAATTTAAAATTATTAGGTACCTAAGAAAACAATGTACAAATATAAATATATTTAGCAGTAATTAAGTGATTTGGTGCACCTTAGTTTAATGTAAATTCTTTTTTTTTAAATTAAAAAAAAAAAACTATACAAATTGTAATGCCGGCTAATAACCTAGTAGTTGATGCCTCAAAAAATACGTAAAAAAAAATTTTAAATGAAGAATTCCGTTTATTAGATAATGAAAAATATAAGAAATTGGATATTATATATTTAGAGTTAAAATAAAGAACATAAAATAGGAAAATGATTCAGAACGACCCTGCTGAGAAGTTAATTGGCAATAAATATTCGAACTGTTTATTAAAAAAATAATTATTTCGTATAGTAGTTTTCCTTGTTTACGCTGATTTTGTTTTGCATTTTTCTCAAAATATTTTTAAGAGTTTCGAAGAAGGACGCTTCAATGTACATTGCGTGTTTGATTTGCAACTTATAAAGATGATGACGTGTAAAACTTTTTAAGTAGTTTAACCCCCCCCCCCCCCAAAAAAAAAAAAATGACTTAAACAAACCAAAACAAAACACACTTCTCTTAAAACTAAAAATGTATGATTGATTTACATCAGATAAACAGCTCAATAGGTATAGTGGTAAAAACATATTCAAGATAGAAAACGTTAACATTTTTCTTTATAGATTTCATAAATTGTTTTTAGATTTTAATATTATTGACTTAAGATACAAATTGATGATTTTTATTTTTTAATACATTTAACGCATAACACTATTCAACATTAATGTTTGTTTATTATTGATCTGTTAAATATCTTAATATATGTTATATTATATATTTAAACATAGACAGTATTAAGTAGGTATCGGTTTAATAATTTGCTATTATTATTAGGGAATTATGTTAAAGCCTTGTCTAATAAGCCAGTTTGGAATAATGCAATTTATATTAATTTAGAACTTGAGGATAATAATTGTCTGGAAAGATTATTATGATCATCTACCAATTTCATTCAGCTGTGAGCCTGTGAAGCCCTATTTATGTCAATTTTAAACCCACTTAATTCAATTTTATTTGATATTTGTGTAATCTCACCAATGGAAATATTGGACTCATCACTAGCCCAATATTTTTCTTTAATTATTTAAATTTAAAACTAATAAATTCTTATGCATGATTTATCTGATTTAATAGGGTTTTTAGAATGATAATAAAATGTTAATATTATTATTTTTACAGAGAAATAATAATGTAAATGACAGCATTCATAATTAATATTATTAATTAATTTTAAATTGAGTGCTTGTAGATATTATATTATTCTGTTATTTTTTTTAAATTTATTATATTTCATAATTAAATAAATAAAAGAAAATGCATAAAACATTTTGATAATATTAATTTGTTTCGGTCAACAATTTACCGTTGTAAAGATTCAATATCAGCAATCAACGAGATTTAAGGTTTTTTTTTTAATTTTAACTCTTTTAGCTTCAATAGCAGATGTTATTTTATATAATTACATAATCAATAGTTGAATTTTTTTAATGTTTCAATGAATTTCTAAAAATTATTTTTTTTAAAGAACTTTGTTTTAAAAATATGGACGCACAAGAACATACCTACAAATTAAGTAACAAAATTTGACATGGGTAAAAGTGGAAAAACAATTTTACTTCAAGAAGGGCACTAGCAAGAAGTCAGTATTTTATACAACGTAATTGCTGCCAAACAATAGTGGTGCAAATATTGAAAACAGTTCTTTGTGTAGTTAAGCTTATTCATATATCGTTTTTGACCATGGATTTGGCTGAATTTACATCACCCAGGTCCCACCCACTGTTTTTCTATGATATGATGACGTATAAACCGAAGTCACTCAATTTCGTTTAAATTAATTTACAAGTTTATGCAAATTACATTTTGTAATTACTTGTGTTGCAAATTTTTTGAAAATTAAAAATTAAAAAATGAATTACGAAATTTGTAATACGCTACACAAAAATCTGTAATTCATTTTGTAGTTAATTCATAGCATTAGTCATTTTAATACCTGAAGTTTGAAAATTTAGTACAAGATTTCTCTGTTTGAAATTGAAAAAAATGTTTAACATATAGGTACCCATATTATACATTCAAATCAACCATCGAAGTGAAAATGTGGACGAAATTGATTATTCACACATAGAATAATAATTTCTTTTCAAACGATTTATAAAACCATAAATGAATACTACTAATAACTATGAACAATAAAAATGTTTAGAAATATAGACTTACAGATCGTATTCTCTCAAAATCGGTGTACGGTATATTATACAATGAATAATCATTGAGTTCAAGCTTAACACATCCATTACAGTACCTACTTACATGTGCTCAACTAGACCTATGAAACGTGGGGTGCTATGATTGTACATTTTGACAAAGCCTTGGAGGCTTGTGAAATTACACAATCGCATAAGTTATAAATCTATAATAGTCGATACTTGAAAACTTTGTATACACATTTTAACATACACAATATTAATAATTAAAACAAGATAAATACCTATAATACTCTTTTTTTTACTAATATTATATTAATATTTGGAATGTGTTTCGGTTATATGGAATCATCATCAAACCGGAATTCTTTAGAGAACTTAGAACTACCTGATCTCAAGAAAATCGATGTTTCGTTAGGAAAATTGATAAAGGGAAAGTGAGTATAACATCGAGTCGTTCGAATAAAAAAATAAGAAGTAAGTAATAAGAAGAAAGTTACAAGGGAGAGTGATCAATTTGAACTTGGGAGTGCTTAAAACCCTTTTTACCGCCCTAGTTGCCCCAATGCCCACTCAATGACATGGTAAACTGGACACTATTATATGGCAGAGAATGTTCCTCGAATTTTTTAAAGTATTACAATTACATTAAACCGGTGTTATGCTTAATGGAAATCACTTGATCTAAAGTTTGTATTTTTTTTTTAAATACTGCAGTGCTCAATCGTTTTATATAATCCAAAAGTTTGATCTAAAGTATAATCTGATTATTTATTATTTGAGTTACTCCAGAGTAAAAAATATCGTATTTGTCGAAAACTGATTTTTCGTAAAAACTGGTAGACATATTTGTGTGCAATGTAGGTATAATTTTACAACCTTTGATACTCTCTGGGATTCAAATTTCACTCAAATAAATTATTTGTAATATAGTATTATGAATTTATATATTTTTACTTTAACAAATATTAGAGACCTTAGAAAAACGTTTTCTTATAAAATCTTCAATGGTAAAAGTATCTGCAGAATAAAAAAAAAATCATATTAAATTTGTATGACATGAACGAGATGTTGTTAAATGAAAATGTTGCTACCATAATATGATTATATGAACAGATATATTTTGTGTTGGTTCATGTGAGATTGCTCCTCTTATTCAATGTAAAATTTAATTATTTTTTTTTTACTATCTTTTGGAAAAAAAAAGTTTTGTATAATTAGTTTATAACTTTTGCCTTTTCAGCTACAAAAATCACTTATTTAGTCTCTATGACTTTTTATTGACATTGAAATCATGAACTAATTTCATCAATATATTATGTGTCGTGCACATAAACATATTTTGCTGATCAGTTTTTCATTACATGTTATATAGGGTAAAAAATCTTTTACTCTTTCTCCCTCACTATCACACACACACACACACACACTATCTCTCTCTCTCTCTCTCTCTCTCTCTCTCTCTCTCTCTCTCTCTCTCTCCCACTCTCTCTCTCTTTCTCTTTTGATCTCCTTTATCCTTTTGAAACTATATTCAAACACATAAAACGTGTCTGGAATACCATTATCATTGTCTACCAGTAAACGAAAGTTAAGCAAATTATGCAACAGTGTGTTCCTATCTGCATTAGTGTATGAAACATAATTACTGTATTCATTTAAACAACCTATTGTAATACTTGTTTGCATATAATCATGTTTTTGTAAATTTTAAATTTGTATTAAATACTCATTGTCGTTTCCCTTTATTTTCTTTTATATAAGTATCCGACAATTAAGTATCTTGTATTTTCTGAAATTATTAAATGAGTAGTCTGAACTCTCAAGTGAAGGATACCTATAGGATATGATAGGAACCACCAGCTATTTTAGAACTCATTCAATAAAGTATATTATTTGATGCTTATTAAAATTAATGTTATGTTTGTGAATGTGTAAGCAACTTTAAATGCAAGATGATAAAAACATTTTTATTAGCATTATATTTATTATGTAATGGTAAATGTTTGTAATTTTGATTTACTGTTTAATAACAAAATGAATTATCTGACATTTTTTTTCGTCAATTAGTGACAAACATTATTTATCCTAATAATTTATACTAGGTACTTATGTATTTTTAAACTGAATTATAAGCAACGAGAAATTACCTTTATTAAATAAAATAATATGATTAACGGAACCATAATAAGCTAGGTATTTAATTCTCAATATTACATAGTACATACATTTAATCCGTAAATCGCCTCCGGTTCCTTATTTTGTAAAACGTATTTATATAATATTATAATTAATAAACATTCTCAACACTAGAAATAATTTAACATTCAGTCGGTCTGTGAAATGTATTTCAAACTTCAAACAATATTAATTGTTGATATTCATCGTTGCTGCGGTCGATGTTCGTAAATTAAACATATTTTATGCTATTACTATAATTGTTCTATAGAGCTTAACAACACAGATATAACGAATATATATCAATTGGCATTGTTATTGAATCGGTTAGACATCTGCAAATCTGATTTTATAATAATTGTAGTTAACATCAACGATGATACTAATTTACAGATATTGCCCATATAATATTATATACATAGAATACCCAGCTACATTTTTCATCTACTCCATTAGCGCTATGAATTTGATGATTTTATTATCTAATAACATTAGTGTACCTATAGAATATAGAATTACTAATACGTGTAAGTTAAATAAGGATACGGTATGTCGGTACCATATACCTACGTATGTCGACACAGCTAATGCACTCGGTTTTAAATTGTCACGCTGCCGCCAGAATCAATTCGATTAGGTTAATCGATTCCGTGTGACGATGATAGGCAGCCGAATACATCACGATCATGTCATTATTGAGTTAATAACGTTTCATAGGTACTTTAAGTTAGTGTAATCGCTGCGAAAGAATATAATATGACATCGAGTCTGAAGTTCACCAAACAATGAGTAAGTAAAAATTTCAATTTATAATTTTTCAAATGCTCCTGGCTAGGGTTTAAAATATCATTATTCTTATTTTTAAATATTATTTAATTTTCATAAATAAGAATTCGTTAAAAAAAACTATTCCAATATACCTACTGTTAATATAAAATATTATTATGTAAATTACCAATATTCATTCTCACTGTATTTATTTTAAACAGTAGGTGTGAAAAAACGACGGTCGGAAAGTAATATTTAACATTTTATAAAATATATACGAATATACAATAGTTTTAAAAATAGTATGGCTATTTGAGACTGTAAAATATAAATATTTTAAAATCAAACCTAAAGCTAAAGTTAATCATAATCATTTCCACTTAACGTTATACATACAACAATAGTAGTTCTATAAATGGTAATTTAAACGAAAAATCTTTTGTCAAATTACAAAGACCAAAAGAATTCCGTGAGGTGCATGAACATTTTAATGTAATATAGAGCGAGACTGACCGAAGCATTTGCCTACTTAAGTAAAAGTTATTATTGAACAAAATGCTTATGATTATGTAGCACGAATCCTAAGGAATAGCGGATTATTATAAATTAGTAAATTACCTTTTGCGTAAAAACAAATTATTCTATTTTGTTTAATCGTAATTATTTTTTACATTCAAAAGTACTATTTACTAGTAAAATTAGTATGTTATAATTAAGTTGTATTTATGTTGTACCCGTGCACCGTAAGAGTTGAAATATTACAAGTGATAATAACGAATGAGTGCTGCCAACGATTTAAAACAAAATTACTTATTATTCTTAATATATTTTAATAATGGTAAGGTACCTGATAATAATATAATATTTTATTTTTATTATATATTATATTATAGGTGAGCAATTAATAGATATGTAGGATATGTACAAAGGTACATGCAACTTTTTCCTGATAATATTACATTTTTATTTTTATTTTTAATCTCAAGGACAGACCGTGTGCGTTATGAAGTTGGAAAACCTTACAGTTTGTTACATTTATAATTAACTTTAAAAAAAAGCCACGTAATGATGGGACAAAATGTTACGGAGGATAAACTTATTGTTTTCTGGTAAAATTAATAATGGAAAAATATGACATTTATATTTATATTTATTTTTTCTTCGATGTACCAATTGTATCAAACTTGTTCTCAATAAAAATGTATAACCTTTTGTGTGAAAAAATATGTAAAATTAATCTTAATACATTTTATACGAGTACATAATATTATCCAGAACTAATTGATTTATTATCTTAAATCAAATCTATAAAATGCTTACTATGTACCTTCAGAATAACACAAATTAAAATGTAATATTTAAAATTGTTAAATAGGACACTAGGTACTTATTTTATTTTATTTTGAATCAGAATAAAATATTAACTTGAATGAAGAATTAATTTAATTTAATTATTATGAATAACTAAAATGTCACAAATATATTTTGTGTTGCAGTAGGCATTCAAATTAAAAACTATGTTCAAGTATCATATTCACAAAACAGAGTTAAAGTGCATATTTATTTTTATGATGTTTAGTGTAGTGTTATACTTAGTATAAATAATAAACATCCCCAAATCATTAAATTGACAATATTTATATGCTTTTAAAAAATACTAAAATATAATCCTATCCGAATTCCAGTATGTAATAATATGTATTTTATTAGTTCTAATGCATATGTTATCAACTCATCTCATTATAATATTAAACCACGCGTTCATCGTTTATGTGCCTATAATTGTATAATTGCATCTATATGATATATTATTCATTTAGTTTTATCAGTTAGGTACATTATTAGCAAATGTTTTACCACCTATATATCTTTGGTTGTTGTAAATATAAATGCAAGTATATAGTTAAAATTCTGCTTAAAAACTAAATATAATGTCGCTGTCCTATACGTTTTTTCCCTCAAGTTATAACTATTAGGTAAATACCAACCAACAACAAATTACAGCCTTAGTATAGTATTAAAAAAAAGTATTCCTAACATCAAGAGCCCCATTAGAGCTATTGATTTAACAATACCTAAAACTGGGATCCCTAGTTCGATGACATTATATTATTATAAACTACATGTGATTTTATCATTTTCAAAAATTTTAACCACGAGGATCAGTTTCTAAACTTAAGTATCAGAAACTAATCTTAATTTAAATATTTTCCCTTTTCATTTTTTACATCAAATTTTATTTTAAAATGCAACCGAAAAAAAGTTAGTTTAATGATAATAATTTTTTAATTTTATTCTTATTAGAATATATCTCGGCATGTACCTAGACCCCACTGACTGACAATTATTTAAATTATAAACTTATTAATTTTTTTTTTTTTATAATTACATTAGTTTTAACTTTTAAACATAAATTATACGAAAATATTCAAATAAACAGTGCATCCAAATTTAATTTGTGAATTTTAATTACTTGTTTATTGTGCACCTAATTTTGTCACAACGCCTATTAGAAGAACATAGCTTTCTTTTCTAGTATCTTCAGTTTAGTATGCATTCTATGAGTAGTAGCTATTGGTTAGTAGTTTGGTGGACTCGGTCTTAACATAAAGCTACGTTTAGCCGAATAGGGTAGGATTTACATTTATCATTAGTTAGTCCACACATACTTATGATGTGAGTATTTCACATTCCTTATTCTGAATCATGTTTGATTACACTGAAAATATTATTCTTGATTAATAAATCAAACCAAAATTAAATATGTTTTATGCATTAAATAATGTTTGTATTAATTGTGTTCCAATGTAATAAATTTAATCTATACAGTTAAACAAAAAAAAAAATGTCTAAAAGATCTTAAAGTATTTTAAAAAAATTCAGTAAACTTGATTTGTTTTTTTTAAATGTTTGTAGTACTTTCAAGTGGAGTTAATGTAAAAAAATAAATCTTATATTGTGAATATAATGTTAAATTAAACGGAAGAGATGAAAGTCTTATAATTATTAAGATAATTTGTTACAAATTGAAGATATTGTGTAGAAATCAAAACTGTTAGATAATGAAAACAAACATACACAAATTCAAGGAAAAACCAATCGAATTTTTAAATTTTGATTTTCTTTCTTATCGGTTGATATTTTAAGGCATAGTTTTTGTATCCATTGGGTATTTCAAACTAGATTCCACAATTAGTTTCTTGTACAAAAAGATAAATTGTTTTCTAAAAAGTTTTAAAATAGTCGGACATCAAATTCTTTGTCTTAAAATATATTAGTTAAATAAGTAGGTATATTACATGAAAATAACAATAAATTATTTCATAGTTTTAAAATTGTGATAATACATAAAAAATTTATTAAATTCAAAAATTTTAAATTCTATAGGCACCTAGTTTAGAAAACTGAATATTATGTTTAGCTTGAGGTTTGTGATAAGCCTCACGATCACCTAACATTAATATATAATAACACTATTGTGAACAGGGCTTTGCATCTGAATTAATCGGAACCCGTTACGTCCCTAAAACCCCTTAGAAAGTTCAACACTAAGACCCATACAACCCCAAAGATTTTTTTTATCGAAACACATGAATTAATCGAAACCCGAATAAAACAATTTCATTAACCTAAATAATTTTCATCTTACACATATTTTGATTTTTTAATTAGTACATTTAATACTAATTTATGACACGAATAATTTTACAATCAATTTCTATAAGCTGTTAAAATTGTATGATTATCTCTACATTTTAACTTAAAACAGCATTATCTATTAGTTTTTAATCATATTGAGTTGAAATATTATTAAAAGAAATGTCATACAGTCTAGCAACTAGGTTACATAGTAAAGTTATCGAATCAATTTTTTGCTGAACATCAGTATCAACCTATATTAGACGACGAATAATATAACAGTTAAGGCACCCCAAAGTTTGTTTACATTTTATATTCCAGAGTTTGAGTATTCTAATACATCCGGCACCAGAAACCAGAATAAATTATTGGGATCCAAAGCCCTGATTGTAAACGCGTATACGATATTATAACGCCTAGTTATCAACATACAAATGGAAAGATTTGATTTTGATTTAAAATGTATAATACGAATACTTAACCGTGCGTTGTAATATTATGTAATTGGCCTGTACCAAGGTTGGTATAATGTGACTATAGGAGTCGACTTCCTAGAAATATTTTTCAATTCAAATGTTTGCATTTTTTTTTGTTGTTAAAATACATAGTAGTGAAAAAGAATATTAAGTAATATTTTCAAAGCATACTACCTACTCAGAAAGTACATAAATTACAAATAAACATAAAATCAAAACTTAATGCAGGTAATTTAACATCATAATATTTTTATGTCACTTTTATTTAGCGGTACGGATACTAAGGTACGTATTTTCAATTGTTTATACATGTGTAAGCCATGCATAATAAGATTCAAATATTGACATTATAATATTTTCATATAGGAATCATCACATTTTGTGGTTAAAAGTTTATTTTTATCTTTGTTAACGAAAAAACATCGGATTTAGTTATGAGCTAACATATTTTTGAAGTAAAAAATGAATATCTAACATTTATGAAATATTTAACACGAATTATTTTTACTTCTGCCGTAACACAAAAGGTCAATTAAAATTACGGTAAAAAAATTATTCCGAATACTTTTTCTCTACTACCCTACTCATCCAATTTACGAAATTTGGGGGACTGGAGTACTTGACATCCTTAGATTGAAAGCAGCATCCTCATAATGCATTCATCGTAGGGTGAATTACAACTCTTATTTTATATTAAAACATTTACAATAACATTTACAGCAAATGGCTATAATTCCATATTGTGTGTGTGTGTGTGTGGGATTTTCCATTGCACATATCAAATGATACATATACTTATAACATATTAAAGGTTAAGATGGAAAGATAAAAATGTTGTCAAATAATAGACTAAAATATTATTTAAATAAAACAGATAACTTGCTCAATTAATTTTCCAGAAATCTAACTAAACAATAATTGTAGGTATTGTGTTTATAATATAGTGCGTATACCGTCGCTACGATGAGAGTTAAGACCTCCACAAAAATAGGATATAACTGACAATACATGTTTGTTTTACTATACCTAGGCTTGAACCGATAACGAAAGTATCTATGGAACGCCTCGGGGTAGGCCAAAACCTCAAACCACGTCCGAGTCTGATGTTTTTTTGAAATCATCCGATGTACAATAACTGACTTGACGAGTGGCCGTATCTTGTCGATTAATCGTGTGTAGTAGACCTTAACTTTTAAAACGTTGGAATTTAACTCGGGTTCGAAAAAGGATTTTTGAGCTTGAACCGATTATACTGATTTATAAATATTAATTTCAGTTGACAGTTGCATGATGATTGTCGATCGATCAGAAATAAACGTTAAAATGTTAACAGACCCTACGATTATCGACTACCAACATAAGAGCGTTTATTTCGTCACTTTGTGATATATGATAAAAAATAAAAAAACGTAAAATACTATATATTATTATATATTGTTTAAGAGTGCGCATTATACTTTAGTACGATCTATTTAATCTGCATGTTATAATTTAGGGATCAAGTTATTTCGCCTAACCATTTCAACTGAAAAAGGTCATGATTTAATTTTAGACTTAGAACAGGGTGATCAAGGGATTGATTTTACAATGTGTTATTTGTTTCATTTTGGTTTGTAATTTGGAGTAGGTAATAAAAAATAAAGATTTACAACCATAATATACTTTCTGGTAGAAAAATGAATCTAGTTTTTACTTTAATTTGAAGGGGGGGTTGGGGTATGGGCAAAGACCAAAAGTAAATATTGTGCAGTATTTTTCTTGATTATAATTTTCCGGAAAACCAGTTTTATCAAATTAATTATTTTTATTTGGTTGTCAATTAAAAATGTTATTCTATACTTCTATAGTAATTTATAAGACGAACCTATTCACACAATTTTAAGGGAAGTTAAATAATAATAAAATAATTAATTTTTTATTTTTATTATTGACTCGAAAACTATTAACAATAATATAATATGATATAAATGTATACCATTATAATAATTAGGTAAATATTAATGATAAAATAAATATAATATTTTCTCAAAATAAAATTTAGCCAACTGTTTTACGCATAGTTAAAAAAATACTACAATAGTATTATAAAATATACCGGCACTTATAACTATATGGACTGACGACCGAATTCGTTGAGAATCGTTTTTTGTATGATTTTTGAATAATTATTGCATTGTTTCTCATTGAATTTATATTTAAAACGTCCATTACAGTGACTTATTCAATGACGAGCTACACTCGACTACTACACCTGCAGCACTGTGTACATCACAGCGTTTACCTGCCAGTTTTCCCATTTTTGTAATATAAAAATTATTCATTTCAAAACGTAACCATATAATTGCGAAATGTTGAGTGGCGTTGTACAAACATCACCGGGGGTGGTTATCAGTAGTGCGGTTCGAATATTACCTTTTTTCAGCCCAAGTGCCCCGTTACATTTATATGTGGAGCGATAAGACAATCCATGCGATTCGACCTTACCCAATTAACCGCGCGGTGTGCCCGACTGAAAAATCGTCGGAGAACGAGAGTGTAAATCGCGGTCGGGTCGTCGTCGGTAGCGAAAGGACTTTGAGAAGGAAAATCGAAAACCCTTTGGTCGGAGGGGGCACGGGGTAGCGGCAGCCACGTCGAACTAACGGCTAATGAAAAGGGGGGAGCGATTGGGAGGGGGCAACACACGATCTCGACCAGCAACGGATGACGGGCCTCCGAATTTGGGGAGGAGGCGGTCTCAAGAGCGCCGGCGGCGGCCACTTGTTGGGGCGGCCGCTCGGTGCGGGCGCGTCGGCGTCGGCGTCGTATAGCCCGTTTTCGGCGGTGGCGGCGGCGTGATCGCGGTTTTCGCCGCGCGGGCGCGCGTGTGTGAGCGTTTTGGCGATACCATCATCTATACTGCGGCCACCGCTCTCCGAATCGAACGTGTCCACTGCCACTGCCGTGTCGCCGTGTCTCTGCGATTTTCCTCTCGATCGTCGCTCTAACCGGTACGACCGCACCACGTCTCCACACTTTGCCGTCGTCGCCGTCGATAATTTTTTTCGACTATCATTTCCATTCGACGATATCAATTGTTTTAATCACTTTAACGTTTCGTTTCGGTTGCCGCGCTCGTCGTTTTGCGATTCGTTTTCGTAAACGCCGCCGGACGCGATAACCGACCGACACCGCTCGCGGAACGTGGCCGGATCGAAGCGCGCGCTTTCAACGAGAGCGCGGCCGGAGACGTAGCCGGCCGCCGCAGCCGGTGCCAAGCCGTGTGCCGCCGCCGCCGCCGCCACCGTTGCGGTTGTCAGCCGCCGCCGCCGCCACCGCACAGACTACGCTCTCGTCCGACGACGACAACGCGGCCTAACAGTTCTATTTTTTTTTTCTTGTTTTCGCGCGCGCGAGCTTCACAGCCACCGCCGCGACGGTAGTCGTTCCCCGCGCAGGGCGCACCGCGTTCGGCGTTTTCAAAACACCGTTAGGTTCCCGCGCTATTTTTCCGTCGCGAAAACCATTTCGTCCGCTCTCCATCCACCAATCACCGGACTCCGCCTCCACTCGAACGTAATATTATTATAATTAATTTTTTTTCTCAATAATTTTTCCCGGAAAAACCGAAAGTGCCCCGAGAGCCGAAGCTTTTTCCCACGCCATGAGACGGTACGCGGCCGGATCGTCGTGCACTGATAGGAGGTAGAGACAGGTGCCTATTATTAGAATAAAAATAAATAGTTAGGACTGCAGAGTATCGGAGACACACGTGAGCGGTGGCACTTTGACCGGTTGAAAAGGATTTGCAAACGGCCCCAAAACGGAGCACATAAGGAATATCATGGGCTGCGTTCAGTCACTTTTCAATCGTACGTATATAATATTATAATAATATTTTAAACACAACAATAAATACCTATATGTAATATTTATGTAATAAATTTATGATAAAAATATGTATACACCGTTGTACTGTGAGAATAGTGCTATAGTACAATATGAACTCTCGAACAAGTCCCCTTCCCGCACAAACACGACAGGATTTTGAATAAATTAGATACTTGAACATTTTTTTATCAACACTAATCGTTAAAACATAGTAATAAAACGTGTCGTCGCTGTACGTTTTTTAACGCTAGCTTGTAGTAGTAGCAACAGTATTTACATTGTGGTATTTTGTATTATAACGAATGGTACAATAAGCGAATGAGCCATTGGGTGATTCTCGATTGTAAAGATAATCATAATGTACGTGTGTTCTTCGAGTGCGCGGAATATACGTAATACATAATATTTATTTTAATTTTAATATACATAAATATTATTATTTTTATAATTAACGAGTAGCAAACCACGTCATAATAGAATTGATGCAGGCACGCCGTTTTGTTCCACTGAATTTTCCGTTTTTAATTATTTTTTCTTCTCTTTGAGCTTTTAAAAACAATCTATCGACTTCAAAGTCGGTTCCTACGGACCGAACACTTATAACGTTCACTCCGATGATTATGCACTGTTGTTCGCGGAGGCAACAAATTTAGAGTGCATCTCATATCTGCATTATCTCCCACTTCTGAGATTGGTAAATGCAATATCTTTCGTTAAATTTTCATTTGTCAATTATTAAGTATTCGCTGATGATTTGATCATATCGCATAATATTACATACCTACCTCATCATATTATTAGTAAATCTGTTTTTTTTTTATTTATCTATAACACAAACAATTTAAAACAGACCACCAATTGCTAATTTTGAAGTATAAATAATATTATAAATTATTAAAATTGAATGAAATTTTTAATTTAGAGTATTTTAATGCATATCTACATTACTTCCCACTACCTACCTTGTTTGGTAAAATATGAAATATCTTAAGTTAAATTTAAATTTGTTAAGTATTAGGTATTCCCTGGTGATTCGATCATAACCCGTAAAATGCATTATAACATATACTTATACTTACATTGTCATAATATGAATAAATTTGAATGTTTTTTTCTAACTACCTATCCAACAAATAATAATTAAAGACCACCAATAGCTAATTATGTATTAAAAATAATTAAATTTTAATTTAGAACACATTAATTCATATCTGCATTATTTTCCACTACTTACCTTGTTTGGTAAATGAAATATCTCACGATAAATTTTAATTTGTTAATTATTAAGTATTCGCCGATGTTTTAATCATATTGCGTAAATTTCACATAACATACCTTACCATAGTTGAAATACACTTGTCTTGTTTGTTTTTAATTATTACCGTACAATATAAGAGAAACAACCAATAGGTATTTACGTGATATAAATAATATATTATATATTATGTTATTGAATTTCAATCAAGAAATTTCATTTTTGTTTTATTTTTCATGTGTGATTCCATAAAACCATATAAATAATAGTTATCCATAAAACCCGCATGTAACTGTTCCCGATTAAAGCTGCTTTTTAACAACTTGGCACTAAGTATCATCTTTGACTACGCATGTTGTAAAAAAAACTTACCATTTATCATAAGTGAACAATTTTCTTTATATTGCGCTTAAGTAGTTAAAAAAAAAAACATTTTAATTATATTAAATGTATGAAAGGATTTCTCAGAGACATTTTTTTTTGCTTTGCCTGGGAAATCTGTTTCCACGATTTAATAGTAAAGTTACACATTTTAAAACCATTATAATAATATTACAAAGTAATATTTTTAATGTAAAATACATTTTTAGATAAATCATTATAAAAAAAATTAATGCGTTGTACGGTATTAAAATAAAACCATCCTTTTGGAAGCAGTAAAAATAAACTGTGTTTAAAAAAAAGTGTAGACTTTTAAAATTTAGTTTTGTAATATGGCTTATTATAATTGTTTTATGTGTAACATACTATATTATAATATAACAATGCACGTTTATTATAATGTTATGTGTGTGGTACCTACCAATTCATTGCATGCGATGTTCACAAAATTAACGACACAACTACACTCAATTACGTTATGTCCGTAAGCTCGCTACTCGCTACTAGTGTGTGACATTGCCACGTTTTATCTGCAGTGTATCATTAAAGTATTGTGTTTCTTATGAGCTTCTAGATTTTCTTGTAAAAAAAAGTAATAATACAGATCGGAAAAGCTTAGGAAAATATTTTAAGCCAACTTTATAAGAAATATAACCACGGAAAAAATCGCAAGTTTAACGGGAATAATTGAACTAGGAATCTCCCAATATCGCATTGGGAGGTTTATGATTTTTCGATGCATTTTCTTAAGCTTTTCTATGCAATATCGTAAATAATGGGAAACTGCGACAAATTTGATGTTTTATCGGTAACTTTTTAATCTGTGTGTATTGTTCAAAATCACCAATCCTTTTATATCAAGAATCAAATATTTGTATACATATTATGTCAGTAAAGTACTATTAGTAATTGATTACGTATAAGTGATTTCAGAATAATTTATAAATCACACAAATCACACATAATAACCATTAATTTATTATCTAGTATGATTTAAATGAAAAACAAAACATTATAACGTCATCAAGTACTCAATATATTAAAATTCAATTTTAATATAATTTAATTAAAAATAAAACTGATCTAAGGATCATCTATGGTTTGGAAATTATTAGTAATTTAGTTTATATTGTGTAATCAAGTTATTTTTTATTGAAAAAAAATATTTATTAAAACCATATTTTTACAATATGGTGATCAATAAATTCTAATAAACTTCATAAATTCCCAACGTCTTACAACCAATATTTTAATTCAATAATATAAGTAGTATATATATTATTATGATTTGTACAATCATTTAATTCTCTAATATTAAAATAATTATAGTAGTCCCTACACCCTGTATGCAATACAAGATAAACAAATCGTCCAGAAAATAGTTAAAGAAAAGTTATTTAATTAATTTTTTTAATTTCTAATTTCTCATTTTCTAGGATTGAAATCCAACATATTGGATTTAAAATTGAAATTAAAATAAACAAAATGACTAATTGTTTGATAATGTGTTGAAAATTCTCTGATTTTATTTTACTCACACGAGTATCACTTGATTTAGTGATATTAAGTACTAAGTAGTTTAAATATGAGGCTATGGTCTTATATCTTAAATAATAATAATTTATGATTCATAAGTTACATACAATTGTGTAGTAAAATAATATCTTTCTAATTGTCATGATTAAAAATGATGCCTAATTACATTCAAATATGTAATATATTTGTAGATGCACGAGATAGTTGAAACTAATTGTTAACTGAAACATAACGACGTAGACTTTGACATTTTGTATATTTTATGAAAGTGAATAACTTAAATTATGTAAGTAGATAAACGAAACTTCCAGTCAAGTAGATGAAGTTACTTTTTCAATTGGAGGAGGATTTTTTGTCGTAATAAAACATTTTTAATATAACGGTTAATATACATTTCAAAAATTATTTACCAACATTTACTGTATTGTATATTTATATGAAACATAATATTCGTTTATTTAATATAAAAGAGTGGACGTGTATTCAAGATTCTCCTTCATTAGGTTTGAACCATAGATCACTGCAACAATTTGATGAATTAATAGATTATAAATTTTACGAAGAACATGATGAGATAAAAACCAAAAAGTTGCAGTGAAATTCATCTTAAATAAACTTACAAATATTAAATAATATTAACAAAATATAGACTATTTTAGTGCTGTTGTTTAATTACTAGTATGGAGCTTAAAAATGCATGGTATTTTAAATGACGAGGAAACTATAATGGACAGCAAAAAAAGTATAACTGATTTGCATTATGACATTTTTAGCCGGGATTCTGCCAAAAAAAAAAAAAATGATTTTCTTTCCTGCAAATTGAACTATTTATTATATTCAATCGATTGGACAATGTTTGATAAATGTCTTCATATTATATGGATTATTCTGTTTCTAATTTAGCGATTGAATAGAATAACTATATAGAATGATTTTCAATCAACATTTAGGATTCTGATTTCTGAGTGAAGATAGTGCAAGCCTACGATCTTCAAATATTGCAGAAACGTTATCTTATGCAATTTCAAAATGATTGAAGTTTTCGGTAGAATGAGATTATTCGGTTTTAAAATAACAAAATTCTTTATCGTTTTCGAGAAATTTGTAAAGAAAATAAAATACGAATTACGTACATTTTTTATGAAAAGGTTCATTATATTTTATGTGTGGAAAACTTTTAATGTGGTAAATAATGATTATTCTGAATACCTTATTATGATAAATAATACATCTATTCTTGAAATTTTAATTTTCAAAATGCCAAAAAAACTAAAACTTGCAGTCGATTGAAAATTGTATGAAATAAAAATATTGTAATTCTTGTTTTGTGTGAGGTTTTGAAATGTTAAAAACATTCAAATTGTTTGTAATATTTAAATATTTATCATAATTTTTATATTTTTAGATGTTAACTGTTCGTGTAAATCATACCAGATAATAATTAAATGGTTACCATAATATTGTATGCACACAAATCATGATTTATAAAATATTATGCTAAAGTCCCTTCTACGTAATCAATTGCATATGGTGCCTTATTATTATAATTTGTATAAAGATGCTTAATTCGTAGTACCAAATGATCCCCAGTATTCACCATTTCAAACCTAGCATGTAATAATGATTTTGAACAATACATTTCAGATTGATAACTTACCAATAGGACTATCAATTCGTCTTAGTTTTTTCATTTCTGATGATATTACATAGTAAAGCTTGAAAAAATACTTCAGAAAAATCTTAAATCTAATATAATAATTTTTTCACGATGATAATTGTTTTGCTGTGGGTGAAGCCAAGAACATATTCACTTATTCCATTAGTTTTATAATGAAATGATATAACTAAATAAAAAAAAACATTTTTCTGTTAACACTTTTTCTGGTAAAATAAGTAATAATCAAGAAGTTTATGTCACACAAAAAGGGGTCAATAGTTTCTCTAAATGTAAGAAATACTACAGGCGTTGTCAAAAATGGTTGAAGACATATCTCTGTAATCATGGTTTTTATCGAGTTCTCTTCAGAACTATATGTTATTTAATTGTATTCCTTATATTTGATTTCAAAATTAACATCAAAATATAAATGTTACATATAACACCCAACTGAGATTTTTTTTTTATTTTACCTAAATCATACAATTCAAAAAATATATATATTATTATGTATGTAATGAATTTGGAAATTGTACACAATATTCACATTGCTGTCCTAAAAAATAAAATAATTTACTGGAGTAAAAATGTTTTTTTATAAACTGGTGAACATCTATAAAAAGTATATTTTTAATTTTACAAATTTTATCTCACTGCTCAAAACTGGTGGTTACTATAAGTTTAAATAATTGTATGACTACATTATTCTTATAACACTATATTATAAATATTTTTTTTCATACAAATTAGATTTTGTTCAAACATATGTACTTTAGGTAATGTAACTAAAAAATATATTTTCAAAATTAGTGTTCGGCTTTAGTTTCTCAAAAAAATAATCAAACAACACAATTTTTTTTGTAGGATTGAAAATATACAACCGTTATTAAAACGACAGTTTGACTTATGACATTTTTAAGTTCTACACACTATCTTATCTGTACTAACAATAATGTAAACATTTACAACATTTAGACACGCAGAATAAATATACAGTATACCAACCTACTGCAAATAGTAATGTATCTATGACTGACAAATTAGTTATTTGTTTGAATTTTGGTAACACACCACATGCGATAATTTCTGGTGATAACTATAAAGATATCATCCCTTCGATATACGAGTATAGTACAATTAACATTTGATACGGATGAAAATTACCTAAAACTATTAATGCAAATATTTTTATCTTAAGCCTATAATAGGCCATAGGTAAGTTATAACTTAACAAATAGGTAATAAATAATAGAGTGTAGATAATGACTAACAAGTTTTGTGTGGTGGCGTGGAGTGGTGTTCAGTTGCGTAAGCGCTCTACATACCGCCCGGTCTTGCTACCACCCGAAATTTTTGGCGACATACCTTGCTATACATACACAAGCCCAACTCAACCAATTCAAAAAAAAAAAAGCTCAACATATACAAAAAACCCCTTACTATAACAACCCACAATCAATGGCCTATGCAGCCACAGCTCCCTCTAGTAAAAAAAAAACTTACAAGTTTCAAGATTTTAAAATCTACAGCCTTTACCGGATGTTTAGGGTATTACAAATTACAAATTAAAATTAATAATTATTTTTAACTCTCTATTAACCAGTATCTAATTAGTGAACAATTCAAATTTAGTCGTCAAAAAAAATTAGTGTAGCTTTATTGATTCAAAAATTAGGAAAAAATTAGTATTTTAAACTTAACTAAGCTACTTTTTAAAAGTATTTTTACCACACTGCCTATTAGTATAAATTACACAAAAAAATATTTTAGTTTTAATTTTGATGATATTGTTCTTTTGAAGATGTTCTTGACAGTAAAAATATCATTACTTTAAATATATAATAAAATAGTATATTTTATCTATAGAAATTCATTATTAATATTTGAATAAATATTAATAAAACTTGAACGTAATATAATAATTTAACAAAAACATATTTTTTCATAAATATATTTAATCACATTTAACATACTCAGTTAATTTTCAACTATAAGGCAGTAATAAAATAGTATTTGACTTATATGGACAATAAATAAACTATCAATAAATATTTACATTTTTGGTTATATTATTTACTTTTAGAACATGACTATTTTATTCATTTTACTCCTCACATTTCATTTATCAGAAATAACACTGACCAATGACCATTTGTATTGTATTACGTTATTATAGCCCAGTCACTAGGTTTAAGCTAAATGCCGAGGCCGATTTTATCCCCTTTTTGACATACTGGAATTTTAAATTAAATACATATGTAAATGTAATATAGTATACACATACATGTATTTCCATTTGCCACTTGATGTTCCAACTTAGACACCTAGAAAATTATTCTTCAAAAGAGATGGATGGCCGAAGACACAATATTAGAATGTATTTTGACCTTTTGCAATGAGTATTTCTTTGGTACATATAGCGTTTTCATCATAATATAATAATAAATCACCGCGAAAGCCTATACATAGTGTTACATTTCAAACTTAAGGGGTCACATAAATAATAACTTTTGGCTTTTTAAATGGATGAAGTAAGTTTCAAATGAAGAGAAGCGAACTGGTAACTTAAGTTGCCTTTCTCAATGTTAACGGACGTGACAAAGTAGTAGATCAACATTAAACCTTCTTAGAGTATAGAAAAATGTATAATGTATGTTTAGGTAATATTTAACTGTTTTACAATGTTATTATGCATTTATTGTAATAAGAAAATAGTTTTGAGTTTTTTTATTTGTAATGTATCGGCTTTTAAGCAATTATCATAAGTAATTGTATTATTTTAAATTGTTTGAGTCGTAGTTGGGCTCTGGTTTCATAAATAAGACATTCTAACAACAACAAAATCTGACAAACTACTTTAATACATACATGCGGAAAATAAATGCATAATGCATTAGAATATTTTTTAAACGTTTTAGAGGAACATGTAACTGTTCCACAATTTTCAAATCTAATTTGGCGTCTAGTCACTTACTTATTTTCAATATTTTTTTCACTCTATAGATGGTTCACATGTGCACTTAGTACACAAATAATGTATAAATTATGTGTTACGATAATTTGAATTTAAATTTTAAATAGACTTAACTACAAGTATAATTTGTACCCTTAATGTACTAAATTGGATGATTTCCATCAATAGAAGGTGTCTTTGGAGTAAAAGATTCAATGTTTATTAAAGTTGTTAGGCTAAATAATCTGAAACCAATTAGCAATTAATTAAACTGAATTATATATTATAATGAAACGTAAGAGTTCAATACGTAACTTAATTAGTAAGTATTGTATCAACTCATTCTTTAAAAAAAAAAATATTATCAAAATTATTTCTAATAATTATAGTTCATTTTGATCAATCAATATAATAATTATGACAAATTTGTGTACTTATATTGAAATATGTGTGTAAACAATACATTAATAGGTCAATACAAGTTAGTCTTCATCATATTCTATAAATTATCTACTGCATTGTACGATATATTTATATATTTATTTAATTATGTTTAAATTAAATAGAAAATCAATATACATTATACTAGGTTTGTTCAGTTTGTGAATGTTTTGAATAAACACAAAATTATGAACAATGAAGAAATAGAATATTGTACAAGCATTTGACACCTATACCTATGTTTTTTTTTTAAATGGTTCAGAACAAATAAAAAATAACCCCATTTGTAAACATATCATGAAGTATAATTTCGTTTGTTGTTTTAAAATGTCGGGACTTTAAAACCTCTTATAAAAAGTATATTTATTCTTCAAACATTGACTCGGATGGATTACTGTGGTATGCATACCTACATAAATTATCAGATTATCAAATTATTGGATAGCGATATCGATAAATTATTTTTAATACGATTTTATGTTCACAAATAGAGAAAGCTTAAAATATTAGAAGATAAACATTTCATTTATTTCATGTGGCTTACGTATAAAAAAACTATTTATAAAATATAATATTGTACCTATATATGAGTAGAGGTACTTTGAACAAAAAATAGTCCTACTTTTATCGAAATATAAATTGAAAACTTTATTTCTTATTTTATCGAGCTTTTGAAACATTAAAAGTATATTCTCAATAGAAAACAATAATATCTTCTCTTTATTTTAGACTTACAACAATAAATCACACAGGTAAATGTATGTTTAATAAAATATTTTCCGTAATTTTAATTCATTTTTATCGTGATATATTACTGTAATTATCAATGTTAAAGTGAAGAATAAAATGTAAAGTATGGCTTGGCGTGGCACGTTGGCTGCTACCAGTCGCGGAATGCGACTGGGAGTAAGTAACAGCCACAGCCACTAGCTTCCGGATGGGTGACCACCTGGGTTCATAGTAGTTAAAAACCTTGCCACACATACACGGGTTTTCTACCTTGGTAACAACCGTAAGAATCGTAAAAACCACCTACCATCCAACCCCTACCACAGTTCATAACCCCTACATAACTAATGGCCTTAGTCACCGGGCTTAAGTTCAATAAAAAAAAAAGAACATAAAGTGAAATTTAAATGTAAATATATATATATATTTTTTTTTTTTTGAACAAAACACTTCAACGACAATGATTATTAGCGTACAGTTATTTAATTATATTTTTTTTTAAACATTTTTTTTTCGATTAAATTTATATTATAATCTAGAGTATTTAAACATATTTGAGGTATTAAACGTTTGTCTTTTTGTTCAAAAAATATATTATAGTAGATAATATATATGAATAATAATTATATTATGTATTATATTACATAAAATACTGAATGCGAAAGGAGTATGATATTAATATGCAATTATATATCTCTTAAATTTATTAATTGATATAATACTTAAAATATAAAAAAAAAACTAAATAAAATATTATCTTCAACGTTCTAATAGTTTTTTTCTATTTTTCTATTATATTATCTGTAACTTTGTATTTATTAAATGATGAAGTAATTCTTTAAATTATTGTAATCGCATTTAAATTATATATAAATTCATCTAGGTTTAGAGCATTTGTTTTGTTTTTAATTTATTGTTTGTATTATTGTACCACGAAATTAAACAAATATATAAAATTAGACTATCATGAAAGTAACTAATCATATACAATTTTTCAAACCTTGTTTAACTAAGGGCATTTTAGTTCATTTTCTATGATCAGTTAAGATCTGATTAACCGTTTGAATAATATATATCATGGTAAAGCTATATTATAGGCATGATATAATAATAATATACCTGTCCATTAAAACACGATATTTCCCATTATTATCGATAATGGATGGTCTAAAACATTTTGGGTTTATTGATTTGTATTGTAACTTATTTTTTGCAAATTTATTATCGTTCATCATAGTGTGAATTTCAACCATTTTACTGCATGTATTTATTTATTTTTGTTATGAACTGTAAAGTAAATTACACATTGTCACATTAACAACAAATGTAATGTTGAAAGTGTTTCTGAACGTAGTTCACGAGACGTTATTTTATTGCTTCACGTTTATTGACAACCGAAAGCCGTGTAAAAATAATTTAAGCGATAAAACGTAATAGTAGCAGAGCACATGGAAATACCTAAAGGGGCATTGACAAAACGTAACGCATATACGTCTGTTGAATAATCTGAAAGCATTACGATTCCACTACATTTTTCATGGATTTGTTTTCAATTTTCAAAGTTCAAAATCAGTTGATCTCTAATCACCGGTGGTCGATTAAGGTATTGTAACGTCATTCACCGACGGCCTGTTGTTATACGGTAGCTCAGCTTTATTTCTCTGGACCAATTGCACTGTCAATACCGTATTCAAGACGAATCTTGTACTTCATTATTTTTAAAGCATTTAAGCCTATAGGATAACTTACCATGCCCGACAAAGACAATATTGATCACCAGCGCTGCCCTCTTGGCCTCACCAGCTCTCGGCAAAGTACCTGACTATTTTAATTAAATAAATTTACTTTCTCCATGTCCCTTTATTTCCTACATCCACACCACGGAAATAACCTCACTCGTGAAGATGTTTCCGCGAATTCTCGGATATTGTTGAATAAGCACCCATTATTAATATAATCATAGGAAACGTAATTTTATTAAAAGCCCCATGCTATATACTTTTCATCGTTTCTCTCTCCCTGTTTTATTATAGTTCGTTTTTAAGAGAAAATATTATGCCATTCAGTGCGTTGTTATTCATTCGGTAATCAAATTAATTTTCCACGTTTATATCAGTTATGTCTAGTAATAGTTTAGCCCTTTTGGAAATGTGAAACGTAATTTTAAATACATTGGGTAACTTATAAATAGGCAACATGTTTTATCAACTACCAATTACAATAATATCGCCGAAAACATGAATAACATTTCTGAATTTAGAATTTTAATTCCGTTTATGGATTATATTGAACATTACAAACTCTGCATTAATGCATTATACTTAAAATATTTCTTTCAATTTGATAAACACATAGGTGATTTCTTACAAATTAATTTATTAATGAATGAATGGTAAATATTTGAAAATTTAAAAACTATACATTTAACAATTAATAACCAACACGCTATATTATACTAGATTATACTAGACTTATTACTACATTTAACTGTCGCAGTAATGACTTTTTTGACATTTATAACAATTTAAAAAAACATTCTCAGCACCGACATTTTATTGAAATTAGAACAATAAAAGTGACATGACGTTTTTTAACTTTTTTTCTCCTTAATTTTATTAACACTGATAATTATTTTAAATGAAAATATTTTATTAATTATGCGATTGAAAGAAATATAAAGAATGTTCACGTTGTTTGTTTTCTCTATTTTTGGATTTGATTTGGTAGAACACAAAGAATAAAATAAATTACTATGAAATGAGTGATTGATATAAACAATTAAATGAATATGGTTTATTAATAGTGTTCATTTCATCAAATGGATGGAAATCTGAAAATATGTTTCAACATTTTTTTGTCGTAGAAGGATTACATATTCAAATAAAAACGCTATAAATTAATATCATATAGATGGGTGCCTTTTATTTAAATACTAACCATGTATGAATATCAACAAATAAACAATACATAATATGTATATGCATGTAAAATAATATATATGTATATGTTATATTATGACATTAGAGAATACCAGAAAAATGTTGCTGTGTAAAATATTTCTATAAATATTAAACAGATAAAAGCACATTTCTGAGGTATATGAATTTCTCTTTGGAATTTTTAAATGAAACCCCAGATGCTTTGTATACAATGGCCAATGGTTAACATTTTTGTTTATCTCTAATTTGAGCCCTACTTTTTTGCCATTATATAGTCTTGAGAAAAAGCAATTTTACCTGATGTCAGAAAAACGTATATACTGATAAAATAACGTATATTCAAAGTTTATGCTGAAGAAAAACATATCAATTAAAACTAATGATTATCATTTTTGAAATCTATTCAATATTTCCTAAGTGTTCACAGAGATTCGGCAAAAAATATTCTTTAAGTGAAAATTAAAATGTACCCTTTTAATACATTAAAAATAAACCCCATTAAAAAATAAAAAAAATAAAAATTTTAAATAATATTTCGTATAAAAAAAAATAAAAAAATCTATATGTCCAATAAAACATTAAAAAACAAATTTATTTAACCATTGTTAGGAGAGAAAGCCTCTAATAAGATCGGGAAAGATGTATAAATAAAATATCTACCAATTACACCAAAATATATTTGGAACTCAAATCGAATTAACAAACAAAATAATAGACTTTCTAATAGAGCAGTACTGATTGACTTGGTAAAGAGGAAAAACACATGTGGATATTTGTAAATATCTAATGATCACTGATGCGGAAGCGCAAGACTCTAAGATAAAACAAACTATACTTCATTCGCTCACCTAGTGGCACAATAAATATTGTTTTATTAAACATTTGAATGCAATAATAAACAGTTGACTTTGAAAACATATATGATACAAAATTATAAGACGTTGCTCCATTACGCAGTAATTTGGTGCTTAAATTATTTAATAGGACGCTTATTAAATTTGTAATGCTCACTAAAAATGTAAATACAAGTAAAATATGTCTGAACTTTGTTGAGTATGACATAAACATGACTTATACATATAATTTGAGTTACTTCATGTGTACATTTGAAACGTAATAACTTCTTTATTATAATATACCTGGTGCTTTTATGTTGTCGTGTAACCTTATATTATCCTTCTTTACATATACTGACCTACAAAGTAATATTCTGATTTTGATTGAAATTCGCATTTAATTTGAACCATAGGACTTTTAAATAGGACGGGACATGACATTATTTTTAATTAAAATGATTCTCCCCAAAAGTTTATGATTTTGAGTAGATTTACCACGTAAATCATAGTTTAGTATGTTATATTAGTTATGAAACGAGTTCGGAGAACTTCGGGTTCCTAAACTTTAAAAGCTGATCCACAACAACATGCTACTTTGCTCAGGTTGCTTATGCCGTATGGACTTGACGTCACAAATAAAATTCCATGGCACAAACCGATGACCCGACAACGTGACTGAATTAGTTTGAAAAAACTGCACACAACCTTATTTAAATATGATTTTGGAAAAAAAACACGAGTAGGTTGCCGTGGTAACTAGTAAGCCATGTGGCCAGGACAAGCCTAGTAGCCACACTTTTTGAAGTTCTGTCATTGATTTTTATTATCACACATATTGATAATTGCAAAGTATTCAGACTAATTTCGAGCTTTTTATAGGCACTCATTTTCTAATTTGTTTGGTTTTTGATTACATTATTAATTGTCAGCGATAGGCTGGAAAAAGTTATAATATAAGGTCCCTGATGAGATTTTCTTACAGAAATTTATCGAATAATATACAATAATAAAATATACGATGTATATTTTTTCTGTCTGACTGTTTCAACTTAAAATTGTCTGTCTCCTTCGCTCATATTCATTTTTAATGCACAATGGTTTTTGAATGGTATTGAATTATATTTTAACATAACGATTATGAGTGACCAACTAAATGACGAAGTTCACTCACAAAGTCACAACCTACTTTACAACAGAGTAACCTCCCTGGGTTTTATTTAGGTAGCCTAATAATATAACGTTGTCAATAACTAAGTAAATTGTATTAACTGTTTTATCGGTGTAGCATAATCATTTACTTCGTATTTTAAACGATAAACAACAATTTACAAACATTATTTAGATGAACAGCAACAGTGTTTGTGAACGCTATTTATTGGCTTTCAAATATTGCATATTTTTTCTGAAACATTATACTTGCATGTGAATGCGGCCGAGATACCGCAGACGAACTTTAAATTTTAATAACAATATAACTATTATTATGATACTTTAAGTCAGAAAAACGTTACAGCTATTTTAAATCGAATAACGGTCTTTTCAGTGGCAAAGTGGCCTTGGAGATTTTTATCAGATTAGTGTTACTCTATTTATAATGATATCATGTATACATACATGTCGGAGACGGAAATATTTTGTAGGACACTTTTTTTTTTAATATCACAAAGTCTTACGGGTCAGTCATTGCAGTTTTATTATTGCTAAAGCCTCGTGTTATTAATATTGTGCACTAGCACTACAGACGATGGCCGTGACAAATTAAATGCCCATGGATTATATTTGTGTTCATAAGTGTAATCTGTTACCGATGAAAACCATTTAAATAAACAAAAAAGTATTCGATTTTCGTGAGCCAACAAATCCCTGTGTAAGATGATATATTTTATAAAATTTGGCTTTGAGGATTTAGCGTCCCCAGCCCCCTCTGGAAATGTTCAATGATATTATGTATTTTTGTTTACATAATTAATAGCAGAAACGTCTTAAAACCCGGAAATTAAAAATATATTTATGCACAAATAATGTCACAGATTTTGTTATCAATTCGTATCTATAACTTCTCCCTACGATTTCAGAGGTCTAGATTTCAGAGGCACCCAAGTACCAAATTTCTGAACCAAGAGTGCGTTAGACTCGACTGTGGATCGCGTACACACAAACAATATTCTTTTTGTCAACATAATAATATATTGCAATATTATTTTAATGACGCACCGCGTGTGATAGAATACGCGTCACCTGACGCGTGTTATGAGTAATACGAAATCAATTTAAAGCCAATGCCCAGCCTTGCTACACATTATTATGGTGCATTTCGATATGGATAGACAATATTCGAATAATAAACAATATGCGCACACCTCGCGAATCGCGGGATCGAATATGTGGATAACGCGAGGTGCGTGCTCCGGGGTCGTTAAAATACCGTCGTCGGCATTGGCGTTATCATTGTTTTACGGTTTTTTTTTGCCTCGGGGTCCCTCCTACAATTATTACAACAACTGTGTACGACAGTCTTCCTATTCCGTTGACGTCTGCTGCAGCAGTCGGCGCGACGACAACCGCGTACCCACACGTGACCCAGCGTGCAACGCTACACTGGCCTACAATAAATACCCACATCATGACTGTGCGCGAGACTACGGGAGTTCACAAAATAATAGTACAGCCGTTTCCGCCATTGTTGTTGTTGTTGTTGTTGTTGATTCTACGGTAGATGTAGATAGGTGCACAGGACCCACTAAACTACACACGGCCAGCAGGTGCAGTGGTGCAGTGATCCACTGTGTGTAATATTATACGCGCACTGTACTATTATATCGTGTCGTCTGCGGAATAGGTGTCGACCGATTTTCGGGCTGGTGTGTATTATTATTATTATTATTCCATTATATACGCGTATGTACAACCCGATTGTAAGTACCTACATATCGGAGGTGGCGGCGGCGGCGGTGGAGGCGGTTTTTGCGATCTGCTCAATTATAATTTCACCCTTTTTTCCCCTTTTGTACCCGCTCGTTCACGTACCCCCCCCCCCCCCCCGTGCACATCCTACTACCACCCAACACATTCCGCGACCCGTCGCCCCCTCACAACAACTACGCCACTATCGCCATGCCAACCGAATATATTGGCTAACGTCGTAAAACAGATAATAAGCAGTAAGAGAGGATAAGTTCGACGGTCGGACCCGGACCAACACTATACACCCACCCCTCGCTTCGGTCCCATTACAATAATAATAGTAATAATAATAATAATAATAGTATACATATATAATAGGCTGTGCCCAATGGTTTTTTTTTCCGAGTCCAATAAATAACGTATCGTTGCCAAGTTTCGTGCCAACTCTTTTTTTTCTCCCGAACGGTAATGGTGAGAAGGAAGGAGGTGACCGACAATAATTTCGGCACGGTGTACGTTATTGACGGCTGTTGAGGTGGAGGGGCAAAGTTATTTCGGGAACGAGTTTGTTTCACTTTTTGGTGGACAATGTTTCTCACTACTCGAACGACCGTTATGCGGAATTGACACAAAGTAAAAACTTTCGAAAGTCATTCGAGACGTATTATAATATGATGCGTGGAGAGCTGTTGTGTTCCCAAACACCACAACTTACACGCCAGCTATCTCTCAGTCATCATAATAATATATGAGCACATTATTATATGATTAATAATAATGAATTATTTAGTTCAAATAATAGTATTGTGCAGTTGTAGAAAATGCAGTCTAGAAGCAAACATTTTGTCCACGTTTTATTTGCCTACGGCAGTAACAATGTCCAATGGACCAAAAACCAACGAAATTGTGGGAAATCGGTGATGAAGTAGTTTTGAACTAGACACTGACTTAAATTAGCTCGTAAAAATAACGATATCGATCAAAATATAATATGATATAAAACAAAAGGAAAATAATAGATAGAGTAAACAAAATTTTTTAAGTTTCGCCGTTCACAGGAATGTTACCTACTATAATAATTTCTTAATATTTAAGATTTTAAGTCAAAAGCAATGCACAAAACCAAAATTAAACTATCTTCATAGTTAAATGTGGTGTGATGATAATTATTCATTTTAGGAAAAATGCATGAAGTTTGTATAATTTAAAATATTTTTTGCTAGAAATCGTTTTGGTGTTGTAGAACAAATAATGCGTGTTTATGTCTCAATCAGCTTAATGATAAATACTATTCAGTTTCAAATTTTCAATACGAGATTGAGTATTGATGATTTTGTTTGAAATATATGTGTATATTGGTACAGTGTAACCAATTTTTACAGACTGCACAGAATGTGTGTGATTGTATAAAAATGTTTTTGTTTAAGTACTTATGTAGTTTGAAGTCAGTTTTTTTTTAACAGAAATTTGCGAAATTTGCAAACATTTTTTTTTAAATTTTGAGCAATGTTTTTTTTTTCTGAAATGATTTTGTTGATGATTATACCGAAAGAAATATTATGTTAGCCTTATATTTTATTTTCATATAGAAACATTTTTATGAAAACATTCTGCTTTAGAATGATTTCAAATTTAAAATATAAGTTACCACAAACAAAAAAAAAATTAAACCGTGAAAATCCACCTTGGTAAAATATCTGAATTTCACTGACAGCTTTATACTAGAAAATTAAATTTAAAACATTTGAAACGTTTTAAAGAGGAATACATCACAATACTAATCATAAGTAAAACATATATACCTATAAATTCATTTGTTAAGTAATTTTAAATCATAATTAATATATAATTATTTTGAGAACAATATTAATATGAGAAAATTGTTATTACGAATTCTGCAAATAAATTAGACATAATTAATACATAAGTAGGTAAAAGTGGTTACCCAAGTGATTAAGAAAAATAAGAAATTCATTACCTAATAAACTGAATTTAAATTTTACTTTCTTATGTTGGTGTTCTTTAGATTATTTAAATTGTAAAAGAAAAATTATAGCGTTCTCCTAAATGTATGTTTTTTTTTTAAAAATAAAGTTAAACAAAAACAAAACAGTTGACTTTGCAGGTGATGTGTTTTCAACGGTATAAAATAGTCAACATAATTTTATTTTCATTGCGATACAGGTTTTAAGGTTATTGATGCATTGAATAAAATATAATATTCAATAAGTATTTATTTGTAACGGATAAATATTATATTTACATAATATTATAAACGAATTCCACTCCGGAGACATTTTGTCGCGATAAAACGAAGTTTAATAAATAGGAAATATTTAGTTTTTAGGATCGTATTGGACATAAAACTTACGTTTGATTCAAAATAGATTTTCTAATGATTTATATTGTGAAACCTTTAAATTGTATTAACAACATGATCGGCAATGTATGAAAAGTTTTCAAATAATAAATTTTTTCGAAGAAATTCAATAATGTTATATGAGTGCACCTTGAGTGGTCTAATATTGGACAAGGTTGACAACATAAGATTTGAACTCAAAATATTGTGGTTATTTTTTAAAAACATATGACAATAAAAACTTAAGTGACTTAAGTTTTTTTTTTATATAAATTTAAATAATAAAATCCTGGTATAAGCTTAAGATGTCCACTTGTGTTCAAAAATAATAAAATGTCATAAACTACCATGTTTATAGTAGGTATTCTCTGAATTTAATATTTAATATCAATGTCAAATATCATTGAAATATGATATGAAGTTCAAGAGTCTAAAATTCATAATAGAATTCAAGCTTGATGTACTGAGTATAGTGTATACAAAAGGTTATCTAAAATGATTTAATTTCTTACGTCTCTTGCAAATCACATACCAGCTATATCATTCCATACATAACTAGCAAAAGAGAATTTACAAAAAAAATTGTATCCCAACACGTTAAGGCCTGAACATTCCCATGTAATTGGGGTTTAGTGGTACGTCATTATTGTCTATTGCACCTTTTCGAACATAATTAGCACAGCCCTTCTGAAGCGTTGACTTTCAGATAAAATACAGTCAATCATTTATTATTTACCATACTCATAAACAGTGTTATCAGACTACACACATAAACAGTAACTACTAGTACCCAACTACTCAATGGCATTTAGACAAGAGTATAAATCCTCGATTACGTTAACCATCGCGTTCCGGGATTATACAAATATAGAAAGTATATCTTTATTTGATTTTTCTCCTAATAATACCTACTTTATAAATTTAATTAAAAACTAAACTTAAAAAAATAATGTTTATTTTAATAGAACAACTCCATGTCAAAATAAATATTAGTCTGTAAATAATGTAAATGTGAATCGTTCCAAAACGTCATATGATTTAACTATTATTAATCTTCAACTTGATATTGATGTTGATAGATATAATAAATGCTATTGTGCAGCTATAGCCATAAGTGGTACTAGAAAATGTTATTAGGAAAGCACAATAATTATGAATATAAAAATAAGTTTTTAATTTTAATTTGAAATTCTATTAAGTCGGTATGTTATCCTGACTGTCCTGACCCGAAGTTTCCACCTAACTATTATTCTAAGGTATAACCATTGTGAAAAGCCCCTCGTGTATAAAAAGAATTACTAGTTTTAATTTTGTTAGAATTGTTGTGACTGTTTAACTTAATTTTTTATATTCATACATCTAAAAGTTACATTACGTACCGTACATATTCCATTCTTCTATAATGTCATTTAATAGCATAAAATCATATTTTTATATAAGTAAGAACTCTATTAATATTTAATATAATTTTAAACCAGGTGAAAAATTTAAAAAAAAAATCGTTTTTACGTTTTTGGATACCTATTTAAACGTTATACAATTTTAATGTTTACATTATTGTACGTTTCAACGTTGTTTTAATTTTTTGTTAAACGTAATCATTTAAAAATAAATAGAGAATTTTAATTTTGAACATTTGTTTTGAATGTCCAGTCTGAATCTGTAGTTAGTATTTTATTCACAATATAGTGAACTGAAGTATCTATTTTAAATAATTTTATTTAAATACTTCCTCATAATATATGTGTGCAGTAGAAGTGCGGGGTTTCGCATAATTTTACATTATTTCATTTTAATTTAATTATTTAAGTTTTTTTGTCATAAAGTGTACGTTATAACATTCCAATAAATATGCCCATTTTTTTTGTACATTTTTTTCATTTTTATTATTCGTTTTTGATCGATTACAATTAATTTTTACTTGCTACTCAACTATGTATTGTATTCCATCAAAAAATGTACGTTGGTACTTAATGAATTGAAATCGTCCATAACTAACTTTACGATCAATAAATAGTCATTGTTTCTCGTGAAGTTTTCGATATCCTAGGCCATTCCCAAAAATTCCCATGAATTCTTCCAAGTTATGTTCCCGGAGATTGCCTGACCCGGGAACAAATAAACTAATACAATAGTGACAAGTAACAACTAATAACTTTTCTCAATATTTTAAGAACATTTTTTAATTAAAATTTAAAAACTAATAATATCAATTTAATTGGATACATGATTTAATTGTGGTTTTACTCAATGATTAGTTATTTGATATCATTTTTATTGTTTCTGAATTTGTTTATAACATGAAGTTAAAGTAAATCTATGATTGCGTTTAATTCAGGTACTAAGATCTGGTTATTAATATTTTTTTTGTATATGATTTAGAGGTGACTTTATGGACACAGCTATAAATATTATGTGTAATTACGTTTTAATGTCAAGATAAGATTTTCAGCAAATGTGTCACAGATTGTCATAAGTCTGACTTATCAATTTTTTCTCATCAAAATATCAAAAAATCATTGATATGTTTTTATTTTTAAAATTGAATTATTTTACAACCACTATATTAATTTAACAATAATTATTTTTTTTAAAAACTGGAAAATAGTTCAGTTGTTTCCGGTCGACTTTTGCACTAAGTTCGACCACACTCCTGTCTAACTCTAATCGAAAATACCATTCCCTACCCGTTTTTTATGTGTTATCCCAAAAGTAATATTATGAAATTAGTGTGTATGAATCATTAATATTATTCTTATTACTATACTGTTAAACAATGCATTATACTTAAATGAAAGGAAATTTAACTCGGTACCTACTTCTGCTTCATTTTAAGATGTAATTTAACTTTTTATTGATGTTTAGCCACTAATGTTGTATATTATTATATTCTGATTAAAAACTATTATGCAAAATATACACATGTCTTATAAATATGTCATAAAAACTTGCCAATGTGCTTTTTAAGTGGAGGGGTTTTAAAAAAATATATATTTTAATGGTGTGTTTATTATAGGTATGTTTTGTATTGAACGAGAAATAAAACATAGTATTTATTTTTGGTCATAAACTATTATAGTAACTAAACGAACGCATTAATGCTTTTTTAAAATAAAAAGGTACTTATTAACCTCGTTATTATATTAAAATATCTATTTCAGTGATTCAAGGAGCTCAAAATATGTTTTTACATGTTCTAACCAAACCATTATAAATATTCTCCTTTAATATTGGACATTATAATAAAAAAAATAACAAAAGGTACAATTTTCATTTCGTATTGTAAACTCTCACGTATTTTTATCTTGTTATTATATCTATACCACCGGTAACTGATGTATATTATGTGAATGCTCGTTTATAATAAATAATATACATATATGTACATATATTCGTATTTATATTAATGTAGGCTCATGTGAATGAATGATTAAACCGTAATTGGATTAAATAACCAAAATATAAATGATTTTTAGTCGACAAAGGATTATTCGAATTATACAATGCGTTCTGTGTATGAAGGTGTATTTTTTTGCTGTCGCAAGTGAAATAAATTTCAAACCAAAAATTACATTACAATTAGGGATCATTTGATGGACACAGGGTTCAATTCAATGTTCCAAAATTTTAACTAAAACGGAAGTATGTGTTCTAAACTTAAATCTGATTTTTACTCGTTCAAAATATATGGAATACATAATATTATTATGAATTTATTTAATGTTTTTAATCTCCAGTTTTATGATTTTGTACAACATCAATAATAAAATTTAAATATTCAATATTTGTATAAAAGTGTAATACATTTTATTTCAGAAAACACAAAATGGATATTATTTCAGACTAGTAAGTTGATTGATAAATAAGAGTAACTAATAATAAATTACTAGGAACAATTTACAAAATTAAAATCAAAAACTCATTTATTATAGTATACATTTTTATGGCACCATTTCATACAACATTTGACTTGTGTGATTTATATTATCAACATTTATACTTTGATATGAAATGCAATTGGTCGATTTAAAATTATAATTAAATGAAATTCATAGAAAAAATAACCAGAATTCTAATATAAATAATATTTATTTTGGATTTAATAAGTGGTTCAGATCGTTGTAGGCAGTTTCCTGAAAAATGAATTTTATATTAAAAAAAATAATAACTCTTGTAATTTAAAGTATTATATTTTAATAATAAGTTTAAGTTCTTATCTATACCAAGGTTTGGTTGAATTTCAACTTTTAGAAGAGTTCTAATACCCGAAAATAATTTCTTTTTTCTCAACTGTGTAGTTAAAATTACTAATTTCTTTTCACTCTGATCAAGATCTGAGATTAAAAAATGTTTTAATAAACAATAAAAACCAATTTAAAAGTGTTAATGTATTGTAGTTTTATATTATTAATGATAATTGGAGAAGGTATTTTTACAATCATTGAGTTACTACAATGATCAGGTAACTACCATTTTTTAACGATACGCATGGGTCGTTAATATCGTTAGTAGTTGTGCAATGAATATAATATTATTGCAACAGTATTTAAAATTGTTTTTAAAAAAAGTAACACTTTTTAACATTATTGATCCATTAATTTTGTACAGTTTTGAGTGAGATATTAACATGGATTTATAATTATCGTATCAAAAACATTAAGCTCAAACTAATGTTATCGAAGTTTAAGGACAACGATTCTAAGTGAAGTTTATTTTAGTAAACACATATAACTATTATGGATGTCGTTATTCATGTTCGATTACGTGATGTATAAGTAAACATGTCAGTAAAGATTCAAGACAACGTAGTTGGAATGTGCTGTAAATTAGTTATATAACCTTGGATGAAATAAAATGCAATATTTTCAACATTTTAATTCAAAAGTTTTTATAACAAGACTTAAATTAATAATAAAATAACAAAATAACAAAATTATTGTAGATTAAATATATTTTTCAAATATATTACAAAATTTCTGTAGTCCTAAACTTAAGGGATCGTTCATAATTTACTCATGAATATTTCACAGAATTTTTTAGTAATATTACCAGTACTTATTAAGTTAATGAATAATAGAAAAATTATTTGTTTCATTTTGTAACTATTCATCTGTTTACAAAAATGGTTTTCTTAAAATAATAAAATAAAATAATTATTGTTGTAAAACAAATACTACTATTTCTTTAGTGTCTTGAGTCATTTCAATACCACATTAAAATTATATTCCGAAGTAGGTATTTGAAACTTATAAGTATAAAATTGTAGGAAATTACTATTTATCGTGATATTGAGTCATATGAATCTTATTACCTTATGTATGTATATGCGCTCTGAGTTATTAAAATAAACGCTTATAATATCATTCATACCTATATAATCTCATGTGTAAAATTATGTATTTTTTAAATTGTTGTGTTAGACTGTCCGACAAACATTATTGGTATTTTATTGACAATCTCAAGTGTTTTTATTACAAAACTACAAATCAAAGTCGATCTGGTTGTAGAACAATGTAGACAATTTATTAAACTATTTTTGCTAGCAAAATGTTCCTCTGGCAATATAACAGTTTGATAGAAACTGTATTAGATTTTGAACGAAGCTAGGAATCTATTGGTTTTGAAATGATGTTTTTTTTAGTATATACATAACACCGTGTCAGATAGAAGGAATGCTCTAAAAGTTTCATATATAAGTACTAGAAGTTGCAGGGCACAGATGGCAATATAGTTCTATAGAGAGGTCATTTTTGGAATTTTACAGTTGTTTTTCCAAAAATTACAAACCACTATCGAAAAACCACTACCTACCTCCGCTGGACGCCACCTGGGGCCGTGAAAAACTTTTCACAGTTAAAACTTTTTAATAATGCTAGATACTTGAAATGTTGACCGACATTTCTATTGGTATTTCTTAGTGTTTTAATTTTTAAGAACTGTTGACTCAATACACAAATAAAAAATATATAAAATATATTTCATTCAATTTCCTGAAAATATTTAAAATATAATTAACAGTTATAATTGTACTCAAAGTTGATTCAAATATAATGCTTTTTCAGTTTTTTTTTTTGATGTAAATATTTAATAACATAATTTTTTTTATGAAAATATATTATTAAGTGTTATTATAATTTGAACTATGCAGACAACATTTAAAAGTTCCATAAATATTATGAAAATATCATACTGAATATAATAACATAGATTTTGATAAAATATAAAAATGAAAAGAATTAAAAATACCATACTGGCAAATGATTTTTTGATGGATAAAAAAGTGATAAATAAATATAAATACACTGCAGTAGGTATGATCCAAAAGTACGCTCACCCCCTTTTTCTTCAATAATGAAGTTTTTCAAAATCTGATTTTTGAAATCTTCAAATATAAAAAAAAATATACTCAATGACTATATTTTCATATTCTTGAGATTTTTTGTACCATTTAAGAAGTGTCCTGTGGCGACACAAACTTTTGTTTTTCAAAGGGGAACCCCACTTTTTTACTGTAAATTATTTAGCTGATAATTTTTTTGAGAATTTTGATGTATTGAAATCAAAATTCGAACGAGTAGTTTTCTAGTTATTACACATTTTATGCTAAGGATAATATAGTTTATAATAGAGAAGAAGGATATGCTTGTACAGAATACATTGTTATTTACATAATCTACACACATAATATAAAATAATACTTAATTTTATATTTAAGTAGTCAAACACTTAGGTAAATAGCAAGTAAAATCCTTATTCCATATGTAGAACTGTATAAGCATATCCCTATTATGGACTATTATCCTTAGTAAAAATTGTCCAATAACTAAGAAATAACCTAACCTTGGATTTCGACACATCAGAATTCTCAACAAAATTATCCGCTAAATAATTTAAAGAAAAAAAGTGGGGTTCTCATCTGAAAAACAAAGGTTCGTATAGCCATAGGACACTCCTTAAGTGGCACAAAAAATCTCAAGAATATGAAAATATGGTTTTTGGGTATATTTAAAGGTTCCAAAAATCAGATTTTGAAAAACTTCATTATTGAAGAAAAAAAGGGGTGAGCAGACTTGTTGGATCAGCCTGTACAATAACACCAAAAACATTCAATTCGTTTTTAACGAATTCTGATGATCAGAATAACACAGATTTGAACTAAAAATAAATCATCACGTAGTATTAAACAATATGTAATAATCACAGGAATGAAAATAAATACAATTGAGTTTTTAAACTAATTCAGATACTAGATAAACTATAAATCATATATTGTTATACAATCTGAGCATCATACAATTTAGAAAGTACTACAATATTATTATTATTAATACATATTAAGGTTGTTATTGCCTCTTATTACTATTGTAGATGTCTTCAATTATTAAAAAAAATTGAATTTTGAAGATTGGAGCAATTTGTCTACTTTAAAACTAGACGATAAACACAAAATAGAAAAACTTGTATGGTTGTAAAACGTATATATTGCTTAAAATCTAAAAACAATAATTGTAATGATATCATTTTTCATATGTAAATTTAAAGATACAAGACACCAAAAAATGACATTATTTTATTTAAAATTTAATTCACAAATAGTAAATATATTAAATCGTCAAAGGATATGATTATTCACTTTAACTCTGCTGATGATACTTAATAAACAGTAAGAATTGTTGATTGTCTTGTATTAGAAATTGTTGAGTGACAAATGGGTTTTGGTAAAAATGTAAAATATAAATCTTCAAACACATGTTGAAGGGTACCTATACAACTTCATTGCTTGAAATTTCTTTCAGGAATATTGGAACGTACGATGAAAACTTTTTTAAAAGTTAAATTATGAAGTTCATTGTCAGCAATTTAATAGAGCAAACATTAATTTTCGAGCTAGTGCGTTTATTAAATAGCAATAAGTTATAATAATCTGAGAAGTATTTATGTATTTTTTCTAAATTCTTTCAACCACAAATTACTTATACGATTGAAAATCATCAGTTTGAAATTCAGGGAAAGTTTACGGTGTGGTAAGCATCGTGAAAATTATAATGTCACACTCTTATTATTCATACTTCGTAGACAAAAACTTTTAGAATGTTCACTTTATCATGTTAGCCATCATTACTTTCTGTCTGAACCATAATTAAGCTTATGAATAAATACCATTTAATTTTCCTTAAATATTAAATTACCTACTTCGCCTGACTGGTAGAGTAAAATGGTCTGTTCGTATTCAGTTTGTCTGATAATTTTTAATTTAAATACATATTTTGTATAAGATATTTTCATTATTTTTTACATGAGAATTAATTTGCATCGATATTTTATTGAGCTAATTAAAATATTTATAGAAAAAATGTTTATTAATATTTATTAAATTTAGTTTTAAAATTAAAATATTAATAAATAATAAGTAAAAAGCTGTATGTTTAGTAAACTAATATTAAAAACATTCAGAGTACAAATTAATTTGCTTTTAGCACTCGTAAACAAGAATTTTTTTTTTTTTAATGAATCTCTAAGAAAATAATAAATAATAAATAAATGTAATTACATTTCTTTTAAAGATAGACATAAGATTGTACATAACCATTTTACCTGCTATAGACAATTTTCGCACTTTTCGCCTACTATATCATGACTTGATTTTATTATTTTTGATTTTGTGAAAAAAAAAAGATTATTTAACTTGTATTGTATTCTTCGTCATTTATACTTTTGTATCTCAAGTCAAACTCATAATGTAGTTTTAAAACAAGTAGGTAGAAACATCGATTTGGCCAAACTCCGTATGGAAGTTATGTTAAATCAATATGGTTTTAAGAAGTATGGTCAATTTGATTTACTTGGCTTCAATATAATATAGTAATAGTTGAATAATATTAGTTATATTAGAATATTAGTGTTGTCATAAAATGTATATTTGTTTGATACCAAAGCTATGCACATAATTAAAGTACCATGATGGTTGATTCCGTGATTCTATTGCCTAAGGTTAGATCTTTTTTTGATTTTACAAAAATCAGATTCCTTGTGGTTAATATGAGTGTCGATCAAGTTAAGTGTGCATACTAAATACGTACAAAGTAATACCCTAGAGAAACATCCAATTTACAGAACAATTGTCTTTGATTATAAATTATAACTACTAGAGAGCAAAATTGCAAAATAATCGTATTATTTTGTACACTAATAAAATTTACTTAACTTATATATTGAATTGATATCCAACAAATAAATAGGTACATCCTAACATTTTAAGAAAAAAATTATTTTTGGTTTGTGAAAAATTGCATATTAAGCAACTACACAGTAACTTGATACTTGTGTGATTAAATTCTAAATCAAACGAAGCGAGACGAATGATTATGTTTTTTTTAACGACAGAATGAATACTATGAAATTATAATTCAAAATGTTTATATTTCTTCAAAGGTTTCTTGCTAAGGTATGTACGCAGAACTAATAAACATACATCTAAGTACTGATTAAAAATATAAGTAATCTACTATTACCAATATATTGTAATTTTTCAAAAGGCTTTATTCAAAAATATACGAGTATATTAATCGTACAATCTACTTAATTATAATTTAAAAAAAAAATCATTAAAACTATAAACATAATAAAACAATTAAAATATAACATTTAAGCAAATAAAATAATTTCATAATATAAATGTGTAAATCAATAACTCCTTCGTAATACCCTCAACAATTTGTTTAATATTTTTTTTAATTTTTAAGTGTAAATGTGTTGGATTTAAAATGCAAACCTTATTTTCAACTTAATAATAACTAATTTGACTATGTCGATTGTTGATATTAGCTAATATAATATTATAACGCTATAGTAATACCAAACCCATTTAAATACCAGTTAAATATTCTTATTATCATAATGTATTTCGTGCAAATATTTATATGCATAATGGACATTTAAAAAGAATGCCTATTTTAAAGTTATTTTTGTTTCATATTTAAACAACATTGTTTATTTTATTTCATTGCATTCTATTGTAGTAATTTATATTTAAAGTTACAAAAATAGAGTAAATTATATATTATATAGAAGGAAGATGAAGGGTTCCATACATATTTAAATAGTTACAACTCAATCATTTTTTTTTTATTTTTAGGTGTATACGCGGTCACCGCTACCATTTTAATGGATTTCCGGTCTATGAAAGAATATATTAAAACTTTAGTGGATAATTTTAATTTTTTTGCTAATCAATCTACAGAACTATAAATTCATTACTTGAGTATTACCAAGTAGGTAATTGATAAAATCGACTTGAAAAATGTATTTGCTTTTCTGTATTTGTTTATCAATTTCAGTATAATACTTTTAACTAAATTAATTTAATTTACTGTTATAGCGTTATCTCAATGTCTTTAACCAATAATAAAATACCATATGCTAGTTCACAGAAAATTGTTTTGAAATATCATAATATCCAATATCCATACAACCATTATTGACTAGGTAACAATAATTTATATTAATAATTTAAATTAAAATATTAATAATTAAGTATTTTTAGTATGATCTTAGATCAACTCTTAACATTTTTTTTTCGAGGAAAACTTAACAAAAAAATATTTACAGGCGTTTATTATAAAATACATAATAATAGATACAACATTTTTAGGTCGCTTTTAATGCTGGTAATAATGAAGAGCTAAATACATTTTTCAGTAGAGTTTTAAATTTTAATACTTTATTTGACAGTAAAAGTGGTTTCAATTAAATTTGAATTTTATAAGTGTTTGAAAAATACATTAAAAAAAATTTGGTTTTTAACTTAATCGAGAATGAGCTTTGTAATAATTTCAATAATTCATCGCATTATTGTTTTTCAAGACGAACCTGTGGCTTATCTAAGCAATCTCACTTTTTTTTAATAATTCTTCATTTTTATTTATTATAAAGAAAATTATAAGTTCCAAATAGTAAAGTAATAAATATATAGGACATTATAGGTTCATGTACAAGTAAAAGTTATTATGTACTCTTTTTGTGCCTATGCCGTGGTAAAATTGAAAATCATAAATATTATTAGGTAGATAATTTTTTCTTTGAATAGGCCAAGGATTTGACAGTGTGACAACTTATGTCTTGGTTATGGTTGTGTGTGGTTTTTTTTCATAAGCTCCTTTAAATGTATTTAAAATGAAAAATTTAATCAATAGAAATATATGTTTAAGTTTTCACAGATGTATAAGAAGTATATGAAGACTTTTAAAAAAAGCAATTATTTTTTCCATGACCTATTTTCATCAATTGTTCGGTCTATTTCATATAAATCATTAAATACAATTTTTTACATATGTGATAACATACAAGTATTTTGAATTCAGTTCTGTTTTATATTTTGTAAATAACTAAATACACAAAAACAAACACTTAATCAGGTAAAGCGAACAAGTTGTCAATCCCAACTCCGAAAATGGAAATTTGTTTGACTTCGTATAGGAGCTATCATTGATTTAAATTTAGTCTAACATATCTTACTTTTGGTCACATAGGAATATACGCATTACTCAGTACAGTTTTAATTATGAATTCTTGTGTACCCATTACCCACAGGCTCCTTATTATAAACATGACCCAATTTCTAAATCATCTTATAATTTATGCTTAGAATAAAATTTGGAAATCACAATACTTTAAAATCAACTATCAAAGATTTCCGGTATAATTAAAATATGTTATTTATTTGTATAGAATGTGTACTATAAGCTTAAAATTGAAATTTCAGTTAGTAAGTTACTGATATGAGTGATAGTATAATATGCGTGCAACCATAAACAATGTTGAGGATATCAACTCGTAAATTTGTTTTTATGGGCACTTAGATTCGATAAATGTCATATAAACTCTGCAGTATAATATGATACCAAAACAAAAAGCATAGGTTTTTGAATGTGCTGATTTATCACAATATTCGAATATGTTATGGGGTAATACACTAATGGCTTGTCCAAGACGAGCTAAATGAGACAAGTGCCAAGCGTTATTATTGTCTATCGCACATTTTGAAATTGTTTCAATACATTTAATTATTAATTCGAAATTTAAAGTCGATATAATCTTATTCTTTGTTTTCGATAGCTACATTAATATACAAAACTATTATTGTAATTTCTTTATTCGGTTAAAAAAATATATTGCTACATTGTGTGCTATCCTGATATAAGTTGCAAGCAATATTTTCGGTTGTTTCAAAATATTATTAAATGGCATCTTTTACGTTTTGTACTTATATTACAGATAGACTACTAAAAGTTTTCATAACTTTTCAAGTTTTAAAAACGATTCTCTCCCTTTCTAATTTAATTATTTTCCCTTTCACGGTATAATCTGAGAAAAGTTGAACTTCAAATTTATAGGTATTCAATAAAAGTTCTGTTTATTTTTCTTCTGTCAGCATTAAACTAACGTAATGTACTTATACTGTACGTTGTTGGAGGTTGATTACGTGGATATTCGTGTCAGGCGTCATTTATGAAAATCAAACCACGTCGAACTTTTATAAATCACATATTGATAACCACCCAGATTGTTGTTTTCTAACGAAGTGTCAAGCCATAATTTTTTCCAATGCATATAAAACATTTTTATAAAAAATAATATCACAAACAAAATAAATAAACTTTTATCAAACTTTCGGAAAAATAAAAACAGAATTTCACCTGATGGATTGTTTGTAAGCAAAAAAAAGATATATTTAAAGAATTTCTTTTGAGCTCAGCAAGTCCATTAGCTATCTTAAATATACAACAGTCTAATATTATGTCTGAAAGAACTGTCTTTGATTTATTTACCGATTTGGTATATCAACAACTGTATTTTAAGGTAGGTATAATATAGGTAATATAGGTATAATATAGTTACAATACATATAGGCATACAGAGTATATTATGACACAAACATATTAAATACAAAATAAACATCGGTATTAATGTATTATACTAGATAGTTCATAAGTAACAGTTTATGATTATTAAGTACATCACTAAAATATAAGGTTTTTACATAATCTTCCAAAAATGTTTATACTTGATATCTTGATGTTATATTAAAATATATTAAGCTACATTTAATGTTCTTCAAAAATGACTGACAAAATAATAATATTGTACGTTTCTATTAAAAATATACTGCTTTCGAGACATAAAACTTAAAATCAAATTGCATTGTTCTTATAACACCCTTAATTATATAAACTTAAAAATAATCTGATAGGTAGGTAATATTGTTGTTTTATTCAGAAAAATAGATAATATATTCTATGGTTAAATGATTTAGTTCATGTACTGTTGAAGACTAGGCAAAAATTAAAATACCTATTACTTTTCATACAAAATTAAATTTCATTATGATCCATCCTCCGATTAATTATTGGCTGCTAATTTACAATCAATTATAAACTCCGTGTCATCAGCACTATGAATTTTGAATTTTAATATCAAATCTTGACTGTATTAAGGATGAGTACTTTTTTTGTAAATATTTGTACAACAGAAACTCTGTTTTTGCCAGCACGTGCTGAAGTAACTCCCAATGCTAAAATTTGAGCAAATACAATTTTAGTTGACACAGTAATATGTACTTTATTTTGCACATCACATTTACATAAACATTGTACATAGTACATCAATGAAAATTGTATTTCATCACATTTTTCTTAAACAATGGAAAATTCAGGTTTTCAAGTGTTCGGGGACAGTTACAAAATTATTTTATTCTGTAACTGTATCTTACAAAAAATAATATAATATATTACTGTGACAACTAAAATTGTACTAGATAAAATCTTGACGAATGGAATACCAGGCAAATTTGTCTCCAGAAAGCAAATAGAAAAAATAGGTTTCCTAAGTTTTTTTGATTTTTTTCCCAATTGTATATAATATTATACTGTCAAGGTTCGGTAATCTGTATTAAAGTTCAAAAGAGGAGTGGGAGTGCTGGCTCAACGAAGCTCCACTTGTATACTCATAGTCATGTGATAATATGATAAAAACGGAGAAGCTTCAGCACCGCCAGTTTTTCATTAATCTTTCACCTTCGACTGGTTCCTACTGTACATGGGTAATTCATTCAATGTTGAAATGATTGAATGCATTCCTCCATAACTAAGTTTAATAATTTTTGTTTTTCGTCAAGTATACCAATGTATTAGACTTATTTTTAACAGTATTAGACTATTAGAACAAAGATCTTGCCTTGTATTATGAAATATAACAGTGTTTTATTTTTATTTTGGGATATTTTGTTTCGATCAGTGTTGCAAAACCATGATTATTATTATATCTGTTGTACAAATATAGCAATGATATGCTAAAAAAAATGAAATAAATTTAACAATTATTACTTAAAGCATTTTGAAGTTTCAGAAATCTATATCTAATGACCCGTTGATAGAAAATAACAATAACTATAATTATTATTAATTTGTAGTACTCTACTACTCTAACAAATGCAAAATAAATTAAGATACAAAACATTAAAGTGATACTGCAGTCGTTACACATTTAAATATATAACTAACAATCTATTATAAGTCATTACTTAATAAATTAGTCTTAAATTATAAGAAGAGATAATTTCTGATCAATACATCAACATTAACTAATGTAGGGACTTTGAATGTATTAGTTATGTTGATATTGTAACTATCCTAATATTTCCGAGGTTCTGAGCAAATTACGATTCATTTATAAAATATAAACCATGCAAAAGTCAAGGAAAAAATTAGTTTTAAATTGATATCATGGTGATCAAATATTTTTTTATTTAAAAAAAAATAAAACTTATGTTATGATGTAGGTAAACGAGATAAATATTATGTAAAATGTTTAAAATAAAATATTCTGTACTTTAGTTATCATTTTCATTTTTAAATTATATTATTATAAGAAATTATATAAATCAATACTGAGTTTAAATGAGAAATGTCCAATTATAATTACCAACAATATTTATTACAATAATATTCCTAATATGTTATGCACAATAATTTTTTTGTCTTTTGAAATAATCAATTGACAACGAGGTTTTCAACTAGAACTCCCTATACAGCAGAATACCTAAGCTAATATTGAACATAATACTATTATAAATTGAATTTCTAAGTCATATAATGACAGCAAGTTTTAACTCAGAAATATAATCTTTAAAGTTTATTCACTCACGTCCATGCATTTATTTTAAATAAATAACATAATTATCAATGTTTTTTTTTAAAAATAATTTTACTGATATGCATTGAAATTTAAAATGTCGACTGTTGTTCTATCAAATCGAATATTCTATCGTCGACTACATTACAGTTTGTTCGCATATTTTGATTGCTTTTGCACCTAAAATAGTGAACGGAGTTAGTTTATATACAAACAAATTACAAATCCATTCATTATCATATAAATAGCCAATTACATCAACCATGTCCTTCAATTTATGTACATATATTAAAAAATAAAATAAAAATATTATTAAAGAAAAAACGGTCGTACAGGACACGTTGAAGACCAAAGCACATCATTAGGACAAAGTGTTTGAGCTTCATTGTTGTTGGACACGATTACGGGACCATTGTTTGCAAAGACAAAACTCCAATGGGCAACGACACTATGTGGGCGACACAATTTCTTTAAGATACATTTTGCATCTAAACTCGATTTGGTCATGTGTTTTCTGTAGTAGTTTATGAACTATTATTGCACGTTATATTGTCAAGTTTAGACTATATTATTAATTGTGTAATAAAAATACTAAATTCTGAGTAAGTATGATCTGAAATCCATACTAAGAAATTCTTCCAGTTGTTTGCTACTATATTTTTTTAATATTTTCTGTAAACACATTTTTGAGTGAAAAGCGTACTTGAGAAATTTCATGTACCACTACAGATATAAATTCGAGCTAGTATGATAATATGAAAGTGTTATTTTTCAATTTACTCAATAGTTTTTCTAAGCTTGTCAATAAACTACTTAAAATAGTTGCACATTTTAAATAAAAAATGTCAAAAACGTAGTTTTAGTTGCCCTCAGTTCAAAACTTTAATTCAATGCAGTGACTCATTATAAAATATAATGTCTAAAGATATGCCCTAGATAATGATCCAATAATATTTGTATCTTGTATGTAATGAAAAAGTATATTTTAAGACCAAATATATTTTTACCATAATCTTACAAGCCAATCAATCTTATAGGCCAAATTAGTATTTGATTGAAAATTGAGAAAAATGACTTGATGTCATTGTGAAAGGTCATATTACAAAAATATATTGTCATGCTTAAAGTTATGCATTACATGATTGTGTTTTCATTTCAGATTTAAGGAAAAATTTAAGAGAATCAAAGTACACTTTTGGTATAAACGGGTATTAAGGCTACCATGCTTTTAAGCATTAAAAGTTAAAATTTTGTTGACATATTTTTTGAATATTACTCATTTAATCTTGATGTATTTTTGGTAAACACTCTTGTGAACCCCGTTAAGTCAATTAAGAATGTTATATAAATATTGTTTTGCACTAATATTTAATTAGTTCAGATCAAAAACATATTTCTAGAAAATAATAAACACCAAAATACATTGAACACAATAAATAGCTTAAAAGGTATGCATTAAGAAAGTTTTAATTTATAACCCACCCTAATCTTCTGATATTGAGTGTTAAGTCATCTGTAGAACTCATACATAGAAACCTCAAACAGATAATCAAAAATTTAAAAAAAATGTATGTTAAGTTTAAAGGAAAAATATTCATAGTTATATTATTTAGATTTAATTACTTACTTACAACAATAATATCATATTATTATGTCTGTAGTTGAACTGTGGAAAGTCTAGTGCAGCAGTTATAATACAATATATAATGAATTAGGTAATTTGGAAGTAAAGAAAACGTGTGATAAAGATGTTTATCCTAATTGAAATTCTTACGTCGTCGCCCTTCGATTGAAGTTTTTGAACTTTGAAAAAAAAAGGTATGGTTTGGAAGTATAATGGGGTAAGAACGACTAGTCGGCTTAACTAAATTATAAATTAATATGTTTATCATAAATTCAAAATATTCAAATTAAATCAGATAAAATTGTTGACCATTTTGTCCGGTATAATTATAAAGAAATAGTTTTTTTTTAAGTTATTTGTAAGTTTTATTAGTATGAAAACCACTATTCATATTTTACTTTCATTACTATTAAAGTATTATGACATATTGGGCGTAAATTAAATGCAAGTTAAAAATTTAGTAATTATTTTAATTATCAACTCTTCACGACGTGTATTTTACGTAATAATTTCAATACAGACCTCCAGTCATAATTGGAAATTCGATATTCATTTGAATAAGCAATTGTGACATCAAAGTTAAGTCTCCGATAATGAGTAGTCATTTTTTTTTCAATGCATAATTAGCTGTCATTTGGATGACATTGTACATAGTATAAATATTTCATTAACGCGTATGCACATCATATTCTAGTTTTTACTGCACGCCGAATACCTATTTGGCATATAAAGTTATATGAGACCTCAACAACTTTTGAGAGCAATAAGTGAGAGAACACAATAAAAAAATCTAAAAAAAAGTCTTTGTGGTCTTTATAATACTAACAGAATAATAATACCATTAAGGTGTATAAGACAAAGAAATTATTTTGAAAATTAACTTTGCAATGGAAATAGATCTAAAAGTATACCGCATTATTATTAATAATTAGAATAATTGGAATAAATATTGGCAGTTAAATATTATCACGTCAGATATTTAGTATTTATGTAATAATAACAATCAATGGTTATAAATATATAACCATTGATATATTTTTTATATTTAATAATTTATTTAGTAAAATATTTCGTAGCTTACCTACGTACTGTTATATTTTATTAGTAATATTTTATTCAGAAAAAAAGTTAAGTTTTTATCTACCTAAGTGTATCTGTTAAACGGACAAAAATAGTGTTAGAAAGTAATAATATAATTTTGATATTCATGAGAAATTATTGCAATATTATGGTAATCGGGATGCCAACTTGGTCATTAATTGTTGTAATATGCTTAATGTCGGATACATTACACGCATTATGTGCTTACTATTCATGTTCATAGAAAATACTTAACAAATACCAATAATAGGTATAATGAATAAAAGCCAATGGAATTCAAATTCCATAGGTATTTTAAACCCACGTTTGATAGTATTGTATGATATCGTCTTGACATTCTATTAAATTAATTTGTGTGATAAACAAATAATGTAAGTAAAACCTATTTGACTTTAAATACATTTAACTGTTCATTAGGATTGTTTATACAAACGAACAATGTTGGTAAATTGTATTTGACCATCAGGACTTACATGTCCTATAAAAGCTTGTTATCAAAAATATTATTAGCGTTTAGTATATTATATGTAAGTCATTCTTTTGTTTCTAATATTAATTTTATGCATTACGATCTATTTATCTTGGTCATTTGATTTGTTGTATTGTCATACGGTTTATATGGTACGAATAGAGAAGAACAAAAACATATTTATAATATTTATATATTCTAAACTATTTAAGTATATAAAAAATTTTTCTAAATAATTTTTCAAAATATTTACTATGATTAAAATTCGAAAATATCTTTAATCTGTGTAAGAAACCCTACGTAAATGTCAAAACCATAAATGCCTCGTGGTATTCTTAAGTTCCAGCACATAATAAAAACCTAGAACTAAAAATATCTCTAATTCTTATTAAATAAATGTTAAAAGTCACCACTGGCCATGAATCCATGGTAAACTGATTGCCGATTTACATAAGTCTAATTACCATATAGCTCAAATCGCTTAAATAAATTTTGTAAAAGCCAGAGATATTCTTAACTTTATTATCAAAAGTATGGCTTTTGACCTATATCGGAGGACACAATTCGAGTATGACTGATATAATCTCTTATAAAAACATAATTGTAATACGTTTTTCGTGCACCTAACTATCTGAGTTGCACAAATCAGTAATCACGCACAATGCGCATTGACGTACTTGTAAGATCATGATATAATAATAATAATAATAATAATAATAATAATATTTTAATACTTAGACGAAATACTGAGTAGGGAATTATGTATCCAAAATATGAGTGCACTGATACGAAAACTACGGCGGCATACCCATTGTGTGAAACCGTGAACGTTTCGAGGTGAAATCGTAATAATATTTTGCATGATAAAAGTTATACAACATTATAATCAGTGAGGCGCGAATTTACCGATACACAATATTTGAACGAAATTTCCGGCGAGGTGGAATGAGAAAAAAAAAATATGAACGCCGAAAAAACTCAAAATAGCATACAGCTACCTTCTGTACCTACCTATGTACTGTACTTAGTTGTAAATTCGATGGAATTTTAATATTGAACTAATATTTATGGGCTGCGTTTCAGTTTTCGAACTCGGAGGGGGGAGGAAATGTGAAAACAGCCCCATTTTATATGCGTAACGTCGTTACAACATCATTATGCGTACCTATGCACAAGCCCAGGGGATGGTAGGGTAGTTAGGTGCGTATAAATACATTTGCGGCACACCGGAGACCTTCCGAGTCGGGACGAGAGTCGAGAAATTACGGAAATATAAAATAATAAATAGACTTAAAATAAATCGATAGATTTCAATAATACAATATTAAAAAACCTGGGAGCTCTCTCTGATGTATAGTGGATTTTCAGTGGGACTCGCCATTGAGTAGAGGTTTCTGGTCGGTGAAATAGATGCATTCGATTTGAATTGAACGATATAAACGAAAAATGTTTCTTCAAGGAAACGGTATACCATTCTCTATTTCTAAGGATATTTTTTGATATTTTGCGTAACTAGAAGCAATTCATGTTTCCATTAAAAATAAGATGGATTAAACTTGAAATCATTTTTGAAAAAATAATCACTTACATTAAACATATTATTAATTAGTATGTTTAATATTCATTTCTAGTCAGAATCGTTTTTCGTATACATGTATTTAAATCATTCAATTAATATACTAACACATAGATTCATTAAATGTCATAAATTACTGAAACTTACAAATGATTCGACCCCTAGGCACTGTATTATTATAGAACAGTCACCTATTTTCCCAACTTATTTTTTTTTTAGTTATTGTCAATTATATTAAAGTTCTTGGAATTTTCTCTTTTACAATCATCTATTGATCTCCCAAAGTATACTAACTAGTTCCAATGTACCAACAAAAATTTATTGAATATTAACTAAAAAATAATTAGCATATTTTTGTGATTTTGACTAAATTCTTCAAAGTTATAATAAACTCTGAACGTTCATTAAAAACTATTATGAACTTACATTCAACTTTTTTTTAATTACAATCACAACTTATGAGGTACTTTGTATTAAATTGTGACAGGGTGAAATATTTTTTATCGATATTTACAACACTATAAAAAAAAAAAAATAATAAAATAAAATAAAATAAAATAGAAAATAGAAAATTGCTATGAATAACTCTCAAAGATTCTTAATATTTTCAAATATACCATGTATAAAAAAATAATACTCAAAACATTTAATCATCATTTTAAGTATATATGACTAACAATTAAATTTGATTTTGTGTTTTAAGAAACAGAAAATGTATTTGGTCGTAAGCTAGTGTTGCTTATCAATGTTTTAATTTGTTGTTTTCCTCAATTATTAAGAAAAGTAAAGGAATTTTTAATTTTCAAACCCTCAAAGTAAATAGACCAACTAAATCTAATTTTCTTTTGAAATAGAAGCTCAAAAATAAATACTAATACTGCTTTTCTATTATAAATAGTGTACACAACCATACAAAAATAAAAATATTTAAATTATAATTTTAAAATAAATATATTCATCACTCCCTTCAGAATATAAAAATTATTTAACTGTACACTCATCATTGTAAATCAATACTATATCAATAAGCTTAAAATCGAAAAGTAATAGACAAATATAAACAAATATCGTGAATACCATTATTTACTGATTTGAAATCTAAAACAATGCCTTGTCTCTGTTCAATTGTATTAATGATTAAAACACACCTAGATGTGGCTAAAGAAAGTATGTTCCAAAGATATTTTTAATAGGAGAGCTTAAAATGTATTGTTATTCGCAACACGCCCGCTAAAAAAAAAAAAAACGATTTAAGATGAAACCACTCTCCCCCATCACACTTGGAATGTTAACGGCGCGACCTCCCCCCTCCCCTCTCACAAATCGATCCGAGTTATATCGCACCGAGTTTACTTGCCTACTGTTTATCAGAAATTCTTCGCCTACAGTTTTATCTCAGAGTTATCCTGCGACAATTGGATTTTTGCGCGGTCGAGTCTGATGCCCAGATGCCCACCCCACCCCCCACCGACATATGGCTAACAATAAACTGCGGCCGGCGATGACGCACAGAGGTAGAGTCGGCGGCGACGTCCGTTAAATAATTTGGCACCAAAGGCAACAGTCACCGGGCAAGTGGCCAGCGTTGAGGGCGAGCGTGTCGTCGTGTCCACCGGCACAGTTCCCGACGGGACGCACTTGAGGCTACGTCGCTCACGCCAGACCCTAAGTGTCCGCAGTTGTGTTTTTCTTTTTGTGGACATTGCTATATAAGTACAGTCGAGTCACGATAGCTCGAAGTTGAAGGAGGATAAAAATTCGCCTCGAGATATTATTAGCTATTATTCGAGTTACCTACCTAATTAATTAAATGCGTGTGTTTGAGATTCGAGGGGAATAAAAAAAAGATTCGAGTTGTCAAGTTTGTCACGTTGTCGAGGTTCGTTTTATCGCTTATTATTTTAATACTTCGCATACAATTGTGTACGGGATAGCTCGAGAACGACAAATTCTAGTGTTGCGGTACTTATAGGTTTTATTGTGTCCGTACACCGGAGATTTACCCGAATATCTTGAGTTTAATGAGAGAATAGTAATGATGGTGAAATTTCAGGGCATATAGGAGCACTATAACAGAATATAGAATATCTATTCCTAGATCCTTTTTTTCTATACAAAATCGATTTGTTTCAAGAACTGTAGAATAATGTGCCATTGTCTCGTTTGACGTGGTAAATCTATATATAGTTAAATGTAGTTTTTCAACAGTTTAACGCAAAAACCATTAAAATATGATAATTAGCTTAGGACTGAGTTATATGCGTAATATGTAAGTCAAAAGTGTAAATAATAATATAATATATCTGAAATAAATAAAATAAATAAAATATGTAAAAATTTAAAATATTATATGTATCATATTATAAAGTACCTATATGATACATAAAGTATGGTTTCTTAAAAACCAAACATTTTCATTATTTTTTAGATAACCAATAGCAAATTCTATTTTAAATTTTTCAAAAATAAAACTGCGGCAACTTGATCTCAGAACAAACTTGTATTTACAAAATTAGTCATCTATAGTCTTCAAAATAAGCGTTATCGGTAAGTATTTCATTTCTACTATTTCACGTGATGTGAAATCGAGTAGCATTATGTCTTGATGATTTTCAATACCACTCAGAATATTTTGTGTGTGTTAAACGGTTTTCAGTATAGGGTTTTCAGTTATAAAATCACATTAATTTGGTTTTCAATAACTCTGTCAAATATTTTTTTGGTAATTTTTTTCTATTACTATATACATTTTTGTAAATTCGTTAAGTGAATTAAAGACATTTTTGGTTATAATATCTGTGTTATTGAATCAGCAAAATAAACTGAATTAGATAAAAATAAAAATAATTAATTACGTTTTTTCACTGTACAAATACAATCATTATACAGCTTAGGTATAAAATATAATTTTCATATTATTAAGGAGATCTAGAATCGCATCATATTCTCAAGCATATCTTCTTAGAAGAATAAACAAAATATTCCACTTGGAGGAATGGTGGTGGAAAAGTAAAAGTAGAGCTGCTCAAGAACACACATATTATATTTTAAATTATTTCTTTTCAAAATTGTTTTGTATCATATCTTTGTTATCCCTTAAGCCTACAAACGTCTTCGCTAGCAGATTGGCTTTTGTCAAATATCATTCAAGGACCGATCTCTGTATTTTGTACTCGTTAAATACATCCATGGAACAATATCCCATCGATTTTTAAGCTCTTTTTCCAAGGTGTGGGTACGATTATGTACGATGTAAAATCATTATTTAATAAATTTGAAACGATCCGATACTTTACAATTATTTACAGATCTGAACACAAATTTTGCTGAAGTTATTGAGAAAATGCGTAGTGTTGAGCCTATAAATTATTAAATTATAAGACGAATTTACACGTGACAATATATTATCATGGATGAAAAACAAATGGTGTGTGAAACCAAAAGTAAAATACAGTTGTTAACGACTGAGCAAAGTTCTTGAACGATAATTATTTCTATCATAATTTATTATTTTGTATTTTTATTTAGCGTTCTCCTGAGACGTATACGTCAGTTTTTTACTTATAAAACGAGTATTATCATTTTTGTTTTACTATATTGTGAACAAAACTCGCTTAGTATTTCAAGTATATATTAAATAATAATATTATGTGTATATTTTTTGTAGCTCAATATTGATTTCATTTTTTTACAAACTGTCAATAATTTATTACTCTGAATTCGGTTTTTATAATTCTTATATCATCCATTGTAAACCTGACAATTATTTCGAAGATATTTTTAATTTTTATACAATTGCCTGTTTTGTATACCTACTTTAATTTATAATAAGAAGTGTAGTAACAGAGTAATGCATATCTTATAGGAAACTACATCATTGTAGTAATTGAAATACGTTCATCTTATTTTTTATGAATGTAAAATAAAATTTTAGAATTAAAAAAAAAACAACTGTGAAGATTGAAATTAATCATTACAAAGTAAAGTATATGAATTACAATATTTGTTCAAACAAAATGATACATAATAATGTATAACTGTACATTTTCTTATAATATTATCATATAATATAAACACAATTATTCGGCTAGTGCTACACCGTAAGAACTCAAAAGTCAAAACTTTGAGATTTTTTCTGGTTCATTTGGTTTAGTTCATAAAAAACCGATCTCATAGATACCTATACTCAATACGTGCATTCAACAAGAAGTTTCTCTTTTATTTTGTCACGAAATTTGTAACACTATTTGGTCTATTTGTCAAGAATCTCTGAATTGAATATTTTTCTCATGAATTTTACATGACGTGCAGTTAAGACAACACGGCGTTATGTATACGCAATTTAGCTACATCAATGTCGTGTGTACAACTTGCCCGTATCCCACGACAATAATATTTTTATAACACATTACAATCACAATAATTGAATAATACAATTTGATCAAACAGTGTTGTACGTGACCTAAGGTCAGGTCAGCTATGTGCTAATAGGTTTTTAAAAACATTTCTGATCAGTACTAGTTAAATAAATAAGTATAGGAATGAGTGAATTAGAATTAAATATAATATTATAATTTATAATTTATAATATCAAGTACATCCAGCAATTTTAGGTAATTGATGATGAAGTTTTTAATATGTATGGCGACGTTACATTAATCATTTTAAAATAGTTAGTTTAGAATTCATAATATCACTATTACTAAATTTAAACCTAATTTTTTGCCCGTCATTTTTTATGACATCGTCAAAATCACAACCACCAGACATTACAATACCATCACATACAAATTTCACTTTCACCACCTTTTTGCTTATGGGAGGTTTAAATCCAAATGACTGACCATTTATCACTCTTATATGTAACTTTGTTGACACTAACACGTCACTACAGTATCTAAAAAATACTTTTCACTAGGGGCGAAGTAAACAGGAGCTAGTTTTTTTAAATAACTAATATAAAGTTATAAAAATTAATGTTTGTTGGCATTTGACTAAAATTTTTAAAAATTAAATCACAATATTGAAGATTTTCTCTAATATTATATTCTTATTTATAAATTGTCAAAAATGATTAATAATTAATCATCAAAGGTTTTAATGTAAGCCTTTGAAAGTTGTTGCAGCCAATGTCCTTAGGCACCGAGGCTTTAAATAACAATAATAAAAAAAACTCGTTTTAAAATGTTCAAGTATATGGGCAACGCATTAACCAATAATAGATTCAATAACTAGTCCATGAAATTGACTATGATGTAACAACAACATTGTAAATTATTTTATGTTCAAGTTAAATTGTAGGTAGAATATGAAAATGATATTGAAATTAAAATATTGGGTTTTTTGTTTAATGGATACAAAATATGTGTATCTTTAAAAATAGCGTTTATTGTGGTGATTAAAGAATCAAACGATATTGAATGACGTTTGAATACCATTTTCTTTAATAATCTGTTCCTTTCATTTTTATTGTTTAACAAAGACAAACATAATATTATTGTTATACTGTTTCCGGATCAGGGATAATATTGTATCACATTCCATTCGCTCAGAAGAACTGATACCATAGTGCTTTGAATAAAGTGATTTGTAATACAGATACAATTTCAGTAATGTTCAATTTATTACTATACATGTTTACCTTATAACAGAGTTTCTTAAATAATGTCTCAAACATATAATAAACATAAACAAATGTATAGATTCATATTTGTTGTGATATTCTATTGTTAAATATTTGAAACGTATATTATTTCAATTAGTTTGTTACAAATTAACTTTTTTAATAATCATTATTATTATCTATAACTATATAATAGGCATTTTGTAAAACTGTTTGACAAACAAAATTTGTAATTTTTATTGATGTTATATATACGTATAATCTGAAAATAAAATATTTATATTTTATTTTATTTTTAAATATAATATAACATGATGCTCATATCATTTGAATATCATCTTTTATACAATTTTAAAAATGCTCAAATTATGTAAATGTATACTTCAGGAATTTTATAAACAAATTACTTCATATTTTGGAAATCGTAATTTTAATAAAATTATATGCAATGACGAATATATTGTATTATTTAAATATATTACGAGTTATGACATAATATATTATTATTTTATTTTTTAAGGTGAAGAATAAATTATTTAAGTTTTCCATTGTTTTCGAGTGACTAAATGTGTAATTTAAATAGGAAAATGTAATTTATGATTAATAATTGTTCGATCATGTTAAAGGTACTAATAAATTACTGGGTGCTGGGTATGTTATTTCATTATTGTTGAATAATCCGATTTTTAAGTTACATCGTATTTTTAAGAAGATTTTGATAAGTTTTTACTTTTTTTACGAAAAAATAATACTTATTTTTATTCATAATACTAGTGTGATAAGAAATCAGATGACATATTTATATTCCTTTTACATAAGAATGATTATCCAAGTTTTTAATATTTCAATTGATATCTTATTTTTAAATTTGGTTTATAAATGTTAAATTGGATAGTTAAAACCTTAAAAAGCCAAACAAGAAAAACCCGAGAACATTCGGGAAAAAAATCAAACACTCGTCTCAAAAACGAAATAATAATTATACAAAATGGAAAAATATTTTAACAAAAAGATATATCAGCAAAACTAAAAAAGTTAAATAATAAGTTGTAACATGTTTTCTAATTTTTCTAATCATATTAGTATAGTAGTTTTGTTGTTAAGGTGAACAATAAGTACTTGCTTGGTTTTTAATTAAAAATATTACTCGTTGACCGAATATTGGATATTTATACTATATTTTAGCTCCATAATAAAATACACATTTATGATTACTTATACCATGTACACACTTGGAAAATTGGGTATTTGAACTCCTTAAAAATTGTCTGTATTAATTAATTACTTTAATTTATGAGATATTATGCAACGAAAACATTTAATCAGTGCGTTAAGTTTAATTATTTTCCCTCTAAGTCTTGATTAATTTGTCTAAAACTTTTGTTAAGTATGCATTACTAATGAATTATTTAAGCACACATATATCTTCCCTCTGATAAAATAATTCAGGGCTATGTTCAATTATTAAAATTACTAACATATTAAATAAAATGTTTACTACTTTAATACACGTCGAATTTGTATTCCGTACAGCTAAGTACCTGGCATTTAATTAAAACGATTTTTTGTAGGAACCTATATAACAATTAAATATAGTATTTTTTTAAAGGATTTTGATACACGCAATCGACGTACTTAGAAAAAAACTCTTAAATATCCTCGTAAATCGTTTTCAAAATAAATTATAACTATAAAGTCAGTACTAAAATATAATAACAGAAAGCTTTTAAAAATATGCAATCTTTAACAACAAGCCAAGTGAACCTTGATAAAATATATCACAAAACTTTGAAAATCATTTTTAAAAAGATTTTCGTATTAATATTCGTGAAACTTTGCAACGAATTTATTGCAAGAATTTATTTTTCTCGTTACTCAATGAAGACTTGCACATTTTGGAAGATTAAACGGCAATAAAATAAATTGTTTCATAATTAAATATTTCTTATAGTTCTTAATTAATTCAATTGTTTATTTATGCTTAAATTATAGTTAAAATTCCACCAAATACAAACATATTGAAGATGCTTTTGTTTTGACGTTAACATACATTTTACTATCAATAAATATTAATAATATACAGTACATTAATAAAATATGTAAAATAAGGTAGGTATCAATAAATAATTCTCATTCATGTTTGACTAAAATTGCATAGTTAGAGAGTTAGACCATTTCACTTACGACTAATTCCCCTACTTGTGCAACAGATAAAACAAAACAGTTTACTGTAATAAACTAACCTGGCAATTGTGAAATTAAAAAGATTCAATATAATTTTATTATTAACTGACTAATGTAGTCACATAATTAACATCAATAGTTAAACAAAACTAACGTGGATTGAAACTCAAATTAAGACAATATGCAGAAGAAGAAGTCTTAACCTCAAAACCAAATAAATTGAGCTGGTAAAAATACTAGATAAATAATTTATGTAATTTTTGTAATTTTTGTAATTATTACATATATGTTAATAGTAAAAAAATAAAAATAAAGACATAAGTTAAACACATTAATAAGGTTATTGTTGCTGTTACTAAATTATTTATTAAATTGAAGACTGAAGTTCATTTCACTTATATTTTAAACAGTTGAATATAGAAGTTATAGTTTGTTGTATGACCATATAACTATACTGCTAAGTTATGACTCCATGAATCATATTTTTACAAAATTAATAAATAATTATTTTATTGAAATACTGCATACTCATAACTTTATGTTTATCTCCATGTTGCTGTCATTTATTTCGAAATCGATTTCGTTCTATTGACAGATTTTGATTCCCTACTGATCGTCAATAATAATACTTTAGTAATAATTAGAAATTATTGAAGAATTTTTTAATAGTTATTTTATGAAATTGAAAACAAAAACAATCAGTACAGTTACTGACCTCATGTAAACTACATAGTGAATTTGGAAAAAAATTCAATTTAATATACATTAAGTATCCACTAGTTTTGTTGGTAATAGGCAAATAGTACCTACATGCCTTATAGTGATAAATATATTATTCGTCGACCATAGAATATTAGCGACATTTGAGTGGTAATATTATAAACAATTATGTTAATATTATACTAAACTATCACATTAATGAACTCATTCACCTAACACGCACACACGCGTTGACTTAGAAAATTGCCTATCCTTAACTCCTTTAAAACCATAATCATCAATCAAACAAGCATCAACAAAAAAATTAGAAATCTCGTTGTATTTTGTAAACAATACATTATATCATTATTTTATAAAATGTCTAGTAATAAAGACAATAAAAGATAATCGAATATAAAATACTGATAATTTTTGTTTTCTATTAAATAAAATCACTTAACATTTTTAACGAATATGATACCACCAATACTACATTATTAGCAGATTGTGTTGCAAAAAATTAACTAAAATATGTACTTATTTTTTTAGACTAAAAGATATCAAAATATTTAAAAATAACCAATATACGTGTTTGTAATTTACTCAGAAAAATATTAACTTTGTGATAAAATAAAAATAATGTATTTTAAATAATTAATTTAAAAAAAACGAAGTTGCATATTTTAGATTTTGAGCAATGAAATAAATAAATTTGGATTTAATCTTAAAAGCTTTATAAACTTATATTATTAGCAATATTTAATACATTAATATTTTCTTGTATACATTTTTTAAGTTTTTACAATAATTTTATTGTTGTTCTTAATATTTGAAAAAAAAATAATAATTTGAATGTATTCTCCTAATATTTGGTAAATCATTGGAAAACAATAAAATATGCTCTTGGAATTAAAAATTTTAAGCCGTAGCTATTTAGTTTAACGTTTAATGTCTTTATATTGAATAAATATACTATCCAATTCAATGTTATGTTTTAGGGTTATGCTCCATTCATCGTGTTAACTGCAATAAGTTCTGAACATTTTACGAATTTAAATGTTTCTGAGAGATTCTGTTCTTATTCAAAATTGGTATTATTTTTATGTATTTGAAATCATGTTTTTTACATACACAATATCAAAATTTTTGAGGTAAATTGTTCATGTAAATTCGAGCTATTTATAATATTACAATATCCCATTATTTTAGAATTTCGTAATTTTGAGCATATAAACCATAATAATAAACGATATTATAAGTGACAATATAGTATCATGGATGACAAACAAATCGTATGTGAAACCAAAAGTCAAATACAATTATAAACGACTGAGCAGTGTTCTCGAACAATAATTATTTCTTTCGTAATCTTTGTTTTGCGTTTATTAAAATGAAATAGAGATATTACATAGAATAATTCGTTAATGCTGTTAAAATATGTAAATCGACTTAAGGTGGAAAAAATGTTTTTTCTAACCGGTTTAAATAGTTAATAAAATGCGATTTTTAATTCTAATTAAATATGAACACAGGCTTAAATAATACTCCCAATGTTAATTATTTGAAAACAACTTGAACAATAAATAACGTAATGGTTAAACTGTAAGATTATTATTTGTACAACTATTATACTAAACTTCAATGTATAATAATTGTTATTATTCGTCATACGTGTTAAAAACTAATGGACAACATAAAATTATAGAATTTTAAATTTGTAAATCTTTTACATTTGAAAGTTTGTTTTCAGTAAAATAGAATACATCCACATTACCCATTTTACATTATTAGTTTTGTTTATTCAAGATGTTGTGAAACTAACCATTTTTACTGTTTTGCTGCTTGTTGATATATAAATTATGTACAAAACACCCACGACTGAAAATAATTCTATTACTTCCGTCAGAAAACTTTTGAGTAGACTGTAGAATATGTTTATTGTTTATCAAGTAAAACAGGAAAATCAAACGTTGTTTAAAACATAGCAATCATAATATTATACATTTTGGGGGCAATACAATATACTTTAAAACACTAAAGAATGTAATATTTCAAGTATTCGGGGAAAAACCAACAAGAAAATTAAATTATAATATGAGAATCCATGACTACGAAAGTATATAGAATGTTGTACATGGATAAATATGTGACATTTACAGATGAATATTACCCGGCATTTGACAAAATGTAATTTATAAAGTGTAATTATTAAATACATATTTTATGTCACCAAATTTTATAAAACATAACAATTATTATTAGTAGTATTATTATTCGTCAACATTAATTAATTATGACTTACGAGTTAATAAGACACGCACACACACTGTTGCAAAATTATGTTAAATGAAATTTGATAAGCCATTTCTATAAAAAAAATTTAAGTTACCAATGCATATTTCTATATATTATTATTATTTTAAACATTTTACCATATAATGTCTAAGATATTCAACAATATGTTTAATGTTCAAGACACAAATGTCGACAAATGTGGCAAACCATTTGCTCACATGATATTAAATAATATTTCGAACCATCGAGGTATAGTATAATATAAATTATTGATTGGGCATAAGTAGTTTTAGAAATGTTTGCCAGAATACCGATAACGTTAGGATCGGCTTCGTTGCAAACCGAATTATAAGCATCGAGATGGGGAAAATCGGACCCACTTGCGCATTACAGTTACATTAAGATGCTAGATTACACGAAAATGAGCGTAGTATATTTCAATGGTTTGTAAATAAACTAACGATATTCATCGATAATACTTCGTGATAATACACTGTGTATGATAGAGTATTTATACTAAAAACTGACAAACATAGTACAGAGCGTTACAAGATTATTTTACCTAGGATTTCTCAGGGTTTCTAAATTAATTCAATGATAGAGATCGATTTCAAAATCAAATTTTAGATATCGACAAAAATCTTTAAAACTCTTCTAAGAAATCAAAAGTTATACAGTAATCAAATTGTTTTCTAATGATATTAAAATATACTACTATATTGTAATAGAAAAAAATGTAAATCGATAATTTATATCAAAATAAAAAATTTTAATATTCTATAATACAATTGTTACATAAACATTGATTCCAAATTTCAAATTTAACCATCACTAACTGGCAACATGTCTATAATATTGTTCATTGTCAGGCAATAATATGTAAGTTATTACTAATTACTATCTTATATTTTGATTCTTTGGGTCCATTTTACAGACACGTGTATCCTACTCATTAAAATCGTAAAAAAATAATATTTTTAGTCGAAAAAAACAATGTTTATATTTTAAAATCGGAAAACAATTAGATAATACTATGAAACAATATACAAATCATAAAATTATAAAATCATAGTATTAGGTATTTTAATTTGAAACCCAAAAAATTGAATATTGATAATTGAAATTGAAATAAAAATTGAAATAAAAATGCTTAGTGGCTTGGCATGGCGCGTTGGCTGCTACCACAGTTGCGGAATGCAACTGTAAGTAACGGCCACAGCTACTAGTTCTCGGATGGGTGACCCACCCGGGTTCATAGTTGTTCAAAACCTTGCCACACATACTCGTGTTTTCTACCTACCGTACCAACCTTACACCCCTACCTCAGTTTATAACCCCTACAACAGCTAATGGCTTTAGTCGCCCGGCTTAAGTTCAAAAAAAAAAAAATGTTTAACTAAAATGTTGTTTTTCATTTTTGCCATACAATTTTATACTATTTAATAATTTTAAAATAAATTGTGTAGTTTTACTTGAAGCCGCATTTACCTATAGATAAAGATATAGTTTGGTATACCTACAAGAATCCCTATGAATAATGTATGTGTCTTTGTGCATCTCATATTGACAAGCCCTCGACGCATGCTGCTCAATAAAGTATAAACTGCAGGCATAACTTTTCTTTGTAAGTGATCATGTCTCGTTTTGAGCACTATACAATACAATATAAAACGTATTCAAAAACGGTTGGAGGTTGTAGATCGACATTTGCGCTCAGAATATTATCGTAAGCAACTAATAAAACCAAAAAATCAGTGCCATCAAGAATCAATCTGCGTAGACGAACGTGGAGATTGTCTAGGCTGCGACCCCGTACCTATAATGTTACCAAGATTTTTAACAACTATTTTATAACGTTAGCATAAAATGTTGTTACAGAATACAATAGTTATGATTAATATTGTGTTGAAATAAAAATTATAAGTTCCTTATAAATTCCTTATACATTCATTATACTAAAATTCAAAATCTAAAATATTAAGTTTATCTAAAACGAATCGAACAAAAATATTCCCAATAGCTTTTTGTGTGTTATGTATTGGTGAACCTAAAAAAATGTCGGTGACTTGCAGGTTGAGAATCGCTGGTCTAGGCCACAATGAAAGTTTTACAATATTGATAAATGATAAATATCGTGGTCATCGATCATTATCATGAGTAGGTAGGTACCGCTAGTAATATTATTTTCAGCAGTTTCCTTGGTCAAGCTCATCGCGTGCAGTCGAACCGTTAGAAGTTGAGACCTCATCGGCCTAAGTCGATTAATGTTTTGGTGGCAACTTATTTCTAAACGCATTTCCCAGTGAAGTTCTATAAATTCATTGTCCTCGGTACCGCGTTGAGCTCGGACGAGGCAAAAACCGACTATATTATTATCACTGCTTCGGGTACCACGGTATAATCACTTGAAACGGTTTTGAGATTTTCGACGGCGGTGGTCGTAATCTGTTTTTTCGGTGCCTCTGTCGCCTCGAAAACGTGCTTTTAAACGAAGACCATCGATTGAACCGTTTTGTTTCGTCATCTGTGAGTGCATTTAGTAGTTTTGTTCAGAACAAACCATTTATGCAAAATGATTCTTGAATGATCCTAAGGAATTGTAAGCAATGCACTCAAACCTGAAGAAACACCTTGCAATTTTTTCGAGGTTCATAAATACATTATAGGATTCATATTAATCACTGCAAGTCACTTGTAACATCAGCAACAATGTCATTACGACGACACTTATTTTGAATTTATTTCATTTAATCACAATATTTGGGTAATGTATAATATCGTTTTTTAATTGGTTCAAACTATTTTAATAAGCGCTAACATGAAATGACCTTTTTAAAAGTGTCCTAGCAATCGGCCTATCAATTTCAGGTCAAATTTCCAAAATATAAGCTAACTATTGACAATCAATTCAACTTTAATTAATCATCATTTGTATAGGTTTTTGTTAAGTGAAATTTAGTACCAACGTCTGATATAAAAACAATTGATAGCATAAACATTTTTTACATCGTTAACTATTTCCAAGATTTCGTACATGAGGAATATTAAGTAAAATTTAAATCCATCAAAATACCAAAAAGTAATTTTATATGCTTTCTGAAACATTATTTCTTTTAAAATATACTACATTAATTTTAAACACAATTTAAATAAATCGTATGATTCATTTATTTTCGTTTAGGTACATATCATATTTTATATGTAACATTTGCATGGAGTAATACAAAATATAAATATTCTATCTAAATTCTAAATATATTTAAGGATATCCCGATTTACAAGCATGGGTGAAGGCGGAAGGAGCTGAAGCCCTCTCAAAAATTTCTGGGAAATTTAAAAATACTTTCACTATTCTGTGAACTTATTACGTATTTATGTAATGCATAACAATTTATAGATTAACATGCATTGTTTATGAACTAAATTCTGAAAATCTGTTCTGCCCATAGTTATTAAGGAGGGAAATTGAATCAACTGTTACATTATGTATCTACTAAATAGTTCAATAATTTGGTTATATGTTCTATACCTCCTAAAAGCTTTATTATGGCTGCTATAGTTCCATAGGAAATATATATTTTTCTTTCACTGCATTTAAAAATGACAAACCAAATAATATTTGCATTAAATATCGTCTAATGGAATCGTAATTAGAGTAGATACTACGAAACTAACCCAGTAACCGAATATTGTAATCCATCTAGCTTTATCTAGATGAAATTCATATCGTTTTTGGAAATGTTAGGCCCCCATACTTAATACAAGTTTTTGTATGCGTTTTCCAAATCAACATAATAATTTGTTTTTGCCTTTAAATTATTATCAATTCTTAAGCACAACCTATTTTATGCATTCCATAAACCAGTATTTGCTCAATTTTATCTTATTCAAAAAAAAAAAATCAAGAAGTGTTTCATAAATATTCCTTAATTCCAATGAACAGTAAAAATAATTTATGAATATATTTGCAGCAATACCAAATATTGATTTTTAAGAGATATTCAATATTAGTTGTAATAAACAATAAAACAAATTCTGATTCTAAAATATTAATCATTATGTAATAAAACGTTTTTGTTTTGTAAGTAATATCAATGTGTCTATAATATTAAGAACGTCCTTTCTCATTGTAGATATGTTTGGTAAAATTAGATGTAGGTACATTTACTAATATGTACAATACATAAGTATTTGCAGTAATGTCTATTTTATATTTAATAACTTTTTCTCGTTTTGATTATATTTACTTACACAAAAAATTATACATTAACGTTTAGTTGTATGATCGTATCAATGCACAAAAGTCATAAATTGTGATTCGAAAATATTACAAATCTATTTTTATGTTTGAAAATGTTTGAATTGCTTAGGAACGAATACATCTATAAACCTGCCATTGGAAAGCAAATAGTTATAGACTCTTTTCGTTTGCGAAAACATATTTCACAGTTTATGGTATCTTCCGCAGAGCTTTATTTAAAATGTTTGGGTCAATCATAATTTTACGCCCCTCCCCTCCTCCCACCAAAACATAGATCCACTTTTTTGATTTTTCTTAACACGTTTTTAGTTATAATTATTTATGATTACGTCATGGTTATCTGTCTACAACAGTGGTTATGTTAAAATAATATAAATAATATTTCATATTTCTATGCTAGCATTTATCAGTTATCGTTGATTGACAAATGACATCATCAAATTATGGCTATATCATAGTAAAAATTCTTTCCTAAAACAAAATATGTATTAACACAATTTTACACCGGGCTACAGCGGTGCCCGGCAGTCCCCCTAAATAGATCAATATTTGGCCACCCGGGGCAAATGTTCCAATTGCACCCCACCCCCCCTAAAAAAGGTTCTAGTTGGACGGCAACTTATGCGCACCCATCATTTGTAAGAAGGTTGATGCAAAATACTCAAACGTTACTTTACAGAATTTAATTTAATTTCTGTAAATAAATCCATAACACAATATGAACGAAAGTCAATATCATAAAGATCACGTATCGATACTATAAATGATATCAATTTAAATAATGCTGTCAAAAGCCATTAAGTAGTAACTCCGAAAACTTTATTCTTCAAGAAACAACAAAACAGTTTTCAGCACTAAATTATTCCGTAGCTGAAAAATAATATACTAAGTTTTTTCATATCTTTGTATGTGTCTTAATGGAGTTACCGTACATGGCTTATAGGAATTAGGAGACAAAAAGCAGTAAGTACACTTTTATTTGAAGTAACTTCCAAATGCCTTCTGATATCGTTGGTTCAGTGTTAATAAATTTATATTTGATCATAATATGTACTTTAAAATTGTAGCTATTTATATAAGATATAATCACGTGTATAATTTAATATTAGATTACCTGAAATGTATTTAATATTAAAATTAACAATTTTTATTGTAAGGTAATATCATTTAATATCATCGAATTTAAATATCTAAAATCTTAAAACATAACTTTATGAGCGCTACTACTCTGTAAATACAATAGTAAGTTACTCCAGACATCACTTAATGCTTTTTAAGTAAATACAGTCTTTTTTGTTATTCTATTTTCTATTTATATGAATTTTTAATGAGAAAAAAACCCTTAATTTTTATTAGTGAAATCGATTTTGACAAAAATGATGTTAACGTTTAGTGGAATTCGACGACCGAATAGTTGCAAGTTGAAAATATGATAAAAATGAGTTCAACTTCAAAATAAGGTTCAATGAAGAAATGGGTCCATCTGATTTAAAAAGCGTTGAAACTTTAATAACAATATACAATTAATATCAAATTAAACAAATTGTAGATTTTAAATAATACTTGATACTTAACCTCACTGTTTTTCTCTCCTAATTATTACTATTTTTCTTTTGTTTTTAAATATTATGTTATTCTGTATATCATTATATTATTTAAAAAATTGATGAAATATGTTAATATATTTATAGATAATGTTCTGTTACGTCCAATGGCCACAAACGCCGTGGATAGTTTGTTTAATAAAAAAAAAAATATAAAATTCACAATGCGATACACCATTACATAACCACTAGGCATGGTTTAATAGATGATGATATTTTTTAAGCGTAAATAGGCCTACCATACCGTCTTAAAAAATACAGTAATCCCTGGTTATTCGCGGAGGTTAGGTTCCAGCAAAGTTGCGCGGATATCGAAACCGCGGATATCGAGACCATAAAGGCATAAAGCAATGTAAAACGGGAAGTTAGGTTTTATTTACATACAATTTTAATTTTTATTATTTTGTACATATTTTGTATTTAATGGTACTAAATTAAATTGTAATACAACCGTACACGTGTCACGTACTAATATCGACCGACGACTGAACAATTTTAAGATATGACAAATTAACCGTACATATTAAGGTATGTACTTTATGTAGCTTATCTTGTTTTTTTTTTTATTGCACTTACGCCCAGCGACTCGGGCCATTACTCATTAGCTGTGGTAGGGGTTATGAACTGTGGTAGTGGTAAGGTTGGTATTGTAGGTTGTTTTTACGATTGTTAGGGTTGTTACGGTAAGTAGCAAACACGTGTATGTGTGGCAAGGTTTTTAACTACTATGAACCCGGGTGGTCACCCATCCGGGAGCTAGTAGCTGTGGCCGTTACTTACTCCCAGTCGCATTCCGCGACTGGTTGCAGCCATGTAGCTTATCTGTTATAAGTATGGGTATAATACAGATACAATTTCATCGTATGTATTAATAAAATGTTATCGCCGACCCAACCGCGGATAATCGAAATCGCGGATTAAAAATCCGCGGATAACGAGGGATTACTGTATAGTCACTCTTCTGAGCCCAACATCAATACATTTTTTTTAAAAATGGTGTATCGTCAACGGATACCCTTTTTCGCCCGGGCCTTCCTATTTTCATATTTATTGTTCGTTGCATTCACATTGTAAGAATGTTTTGGTAGAAAAAAATAATGTATTTAACAAATTAGTGATTATTGAGTAAAATTAGTTTATTACTTTTCCATTATAACGTGGTGATATGTTTTTGGAAGCCAATACAAAACATAATTATTGTATGGTCTTATACATGATACGTGTAAAACAAAATTATAAGTAAATAGATATTATAAATTGTACAACTTTGAAATTTAAAGCACACAAAATCCTTTCATATTTAAGGGATTCGTTGGTTTTTGATAAATAAATGCAATTAGGTATTGACCATAATACCACATCCTTATAATATGATGACTGCTGCAGTGCTCTCAGTATTTTAAAGGCATAAATACAACGTGCATAGGTATATTTCCAATTTTCGTTTAAAAATATTTTAGGTATTTATCAGATATTTACTGTAAAGGTTATGACGTACACAAAATTTGGGTCAACATATTGTTTTTGCACAAGGAATGGCAAGCGATATAAGATGAACGCGTTTATTTAAGTTCTATTTATTGTTATTGAATGCTCAAAATACTATACGAATTAATGTAGGTGCATACGATTATAAGGTTGAATAATAAGGACTTAGATACTTTAAACTGTATTTGTTTAATACAGCTATAATTTTTAAATCCTTAAGAATTAATTTTAAAAAAAAAACTAAATTCCAAAAAACAAACTAAGTTAAATTGAACCAACATTTTATTCATCAAGTATTACACCTATTGCTAACTATATCATCACACATATCTTTGTACAAACCCACCAACTATATATTTTAATTCCCCCAACCTTCTTAAGAATAAAAACTTCTAAAATAACATAAAATGATTAATCACATATTATATTTCACTCTTGGTAAAGTGTCTATGTACTAGATAAAATATTTTAAAATACCAATTGATATTGTTAATAACTATTTAAGGAATGTAGCAACACAATTTTCATTTTTAAAAAATTAAAAACACTTTTTTACATTACATTGTTAAACTGCAGATGAGATTTTTGACAACATTTATGTATTTGAATTGAAATTCAAACTGGTAGTTTTCGAGTAGTCTTACTTTGTGTACTAAGAATTAAGGTAAATATATCAATAATAATTGGATTATAAAGTATATTATGATGATTCAAAAATTATAATTAGGTATTAATATTTATTTATTTTTATCTAGTGACTTATAAAACATGTTTAATTATAGTAAGTATTCCTTTAAATATTCAATATATTTCATATTTTATAAACAACAATTTTAATGATTATTGTCCAAAAATAATAAAAAATAAAAACTCAGAAATGATTTGTTTATGATTCATTTTATGTACATAAAATTTAAAAAAACAATCATTTGATCTAAATATTTTGATCTATTTTTAGTGAAAAAAAATGCTTGGATTAAACTTTAAGGGAGGTTAAATGAAGGGGGCAATTGAATCTTGTTTTTGCTTTGGCTAGTCAAACATATAAATTGTTGAGTACTTTTTAAAATGTCGTCAAAATATATTATTTGCTTATTCTTTTTTATTTTTGTATTATTAAAATAATTGTATGTTAACAATGGTTACCATCCAAGCGTCCATTACTATGACCTATTCAACTGACGTGAAAACGAGGTACTCTAGATACTTACTGTATAGTATACCGGATACCTACTCGATATGATTTTATTTATTTTTCGTAATATACAACTAAATTGAAAAAAAAACTGGATAATTCATTTTGCAGTATTCTGTGTATTGTAGATTTTGAGCAAGCTGCCATTGAGTAGGTAACTATTATGTGTGTGTTTAACTTGAAATTAATGATTAAACAGTTGTACATGAAAATCGATTATGAGTGGAGATGGACTGTCAGTATCTTTTTTAAAGATGTTTATTTAATTTTTTTATACTTTAATTTTGCATGTATACTTTTACTAGGTTATATTAATTTTATTTTATTCTGGTGATACACAAATTGTGTAGTGGAACCTTCCTTTGTTGTAAGTACTTTTGGTCAGAGTAACACGTATCAAACTAATCTAATTTTCTAATTTTAAGTCTTCTAGAGAAAAGGTTTGTTTTGTTATGTTAGTACCAATAATTAGGCACTCTAAAGAACTTCTGATTATTTTTTTTCTATGAAATATAGTTTTAGCAGCTAAGTTATCAATTATACAAATATTTCTGTACAAGCAAATTGTGAACAAACACATTTTATTATTTTTAAATTGATGTCTAGATTTCTGAAGATTAATAAATTATATCTATTGATCTACATAATTCATATAATATCTTTTTAACAAATATGACAATGCAAATTTCATAACAGACAATTTATTATATTATACAAACGATTTACGATAAGCATCCACCGGCTTGTAGAATGATAAGAATCATAATTCTTCATCATGATAATGATATTACACTACCACAGCTTATCTGCTCTGAACGCAATCTGTAATAATACCCTTTTTATATTATACAATTACCTGGGTAAAATATTTTGTTATTTTAAGCACACAAAATTTCAAATGTTTGAAATATAATTTTAAATAAGCAGAAGCAGAATAAATTAAGTAAAATTCAGATATTATATGTTTAATTCGATGTTTTTGGCAAAACATTTGCAATATTGATCAATTAAATCCAGTATTTAGTTATGAATAGGGTTCGGATTTTTCGGACAAACTCGAGTTGGGTCCCAAATTTCAAAAACAGCATGAGTTGGGTCCCGGTATACTTTATGTAATACACGAGTTGGGTCCCAAATTTCAAAAACAGCATGAGTTGGGTCCCGGTATACTTTATGTAATACACGAGTTGGGTCCCGGTATATTTTATAGAGTACATGAGTTGGGACTAGCCTATTTGCGTTACCCAGGAGACACCACGTGGAGGTTGGCTAGAATGTCTTCCAAAAATTTTATTTTTTGTTATGTTAAGGTCTGATGTAAAAATTATAAATATAAATTATAAAGTAATTAGATTAATTTTAGAAAATAAAAAATATTATATATTATTTAGTAATAAATTTTTGTATTAAAATAAAAAATAACTATTAAGTAATAAATATTAATTGTACTAAAATAAATATAGGCTAGGGAATAAATTTAAATAACACTTCTTTTACAAAATTTAACCGCGTCAATTCTCCACTAGTAAAAGAAAGCATCTTTTCTCTTAAAAAATTTTCTTTTTCTACGGTTTTTTTGATTGGTTAGCGAGAAGATGACTGATATAATATATAATATATATTTTATTAGATGGACACTTAGATGGATACGTCTTAATATCTTATTAAGATAATATAATAATAATAATAATAATAATAATATATATATTATTACCGCGGACCCAATTCGAGTATTATAAAATAATACCGCGGACCCAATTCGAGTATTATAAAATAATACCGCGGACCCAACTCGTGTTTTTTTTAAGGGATCAAATATCTCGGGACCCAACTCGCGTTTTCCCGATTTTTCAATATAATCGATAACAAAAGGATTTAAAATGTGAAAAATGAAAAAAAAAAATTCTTTTTTTTTATACGAAAAAGCAATTCAAATATTTATCACAAAATTAAATCTACTAACTAATTGGTATTAAGAACAATTTCACTACCATGCACTTAGATAAACTGTCTTAAGTAAAACGTTGACGGTTTGGGCCCAAAATAGTTTGTACATAGAAAATAATCTTTAAACGTCCACCGAAGTTATTTGGGGCATATTTCATACATAAATAATTATCAAAATTAAGATTTTTACTCAGAGAAGAATAAAACCCATTCAAAATAATGTTAAACATGATATAACAACAAAACACCGTCTTCTCAAGCTCTCATCGATTAGTAATGATAATATTTAAGCTGTGTATAAAACTATTAGATAAATTGAAAATCAAACACAAAAATGGCAAAGAAAAAAAACATCTATCGTCTTAGATATTAAATGAAACACAATTTTATATAAAAATTATTTTTCTATTATTATCGTATTATTAAAAATAAGCCTTTGGCCTTTAAATCTGAACCCTAGTTATGAACCTTTACAATTTATTAAAACAGCGAAAATAATTTTATAATTGTAATGACATGTCTAAAAAATTCACACGAATAAAAATATTTAGTGAAAATACCATTTTGAATAAAAGCATAAAAAATAAATTATTAAAAACTGGTGTTCCGTATTTATTTCTGTTTTCCTCTTTTTTTGTTTTTTTGTAACTATTTTGAAATGTGCAATGACCATATACAATTTTCTACTAGAAATTATCCTTGAAATTCATATTGAAATATTTTTTTTTCTGTAAATATTTTCTTAGGCACAAAATAAAATCAATATAATAAAAAAAAAACTCAGTTTAATTTTGAACTAATTAATAATAGTAATAATAATAGCTCCGCTCAAAATATAAAATTATTTAAGTATATAATATTTAATACATACATAAATTTAAATCTATTTTTACGAAACATTACAAATGTATTTACTATTTTTCTCTTGTTTTTATATTGTATCAATTAATATAAATCAAATGCACTATAAATTTAAAAAAATTAAATTTTTAAGTGTAACCCAAATTGAAACAATATTAGATAGTAAAATACACATATCATGGATCTATCTAAATAAGTGAACATAAACTCGCAACTTATGTTGGTCGATCTCCTTTTAGTTTTGATTAACATAAATAACATATTATTTGCTATAGAATATATATCCCATAACACATCATCAAAAAAGTTTTTACTAATACATTTAAACCTGCCAAATAAAATCAAGTGTACCAAAATTATTCCATATAGTTGTATATTATATAACTTGACATTAAACAAAATCTAAACATTTTATCAAGTATACAAATTAATAGTTTTACATTTACATTGGTAATAGTTTATTTAAGTTATAGATTCTAAGTCACGATTTATTTACTTAATATCAGTTTATAATGAAATCAAATTAATATTTTTAAAATATTTAATTTCCAACATTGTTGTATGTTACTTTTGTATAAATATAAAATTATAATTGTGTCTTGATAGCATCTGGAAGACAGATCAAAATATAGATACAAGCATAATTTATTCCACTGTCATAACATTATAATTTAATAATATTTTCTAAGATAGAATAAAATATTTTAGTAAATAGTTGGTGTCTGTTCCCAGTAAATTCAAGTAGGTCTCATAGTACAATAATATGAACTGATTCGAGTAAAATATAAATAAATAAAACAGTTGAATAAAAATGAATATACACCTAACCAGACATCTTATGCACGTCATCAAAACGTTCGTACAACTTTTTCATGCCCATTCTGCAGGACAAAAGTTTTAGATAAACTTCAGTAGTAAAAATGTACCAAGCTAAAATTTAAACATCCCTTTGACATCCATTATAATGTTTACCATAAAAGAATAATTAAAGCTACTTTGAGTAATTATACTCTCACATCTGACTATTTAATGTATGCATAAATAGATTGAACGTTCGCATAAGCATATACTATAATTAGTCGTTTATCAAAAGCAATACGACTAATTTGAGACCAACGTCTGTATAACGAGCAATAGATTCTAAGTGTTATTGCGTATAATATTATCGACTGTCAAAAAGTGTAAATATATTAGGTGTATTATTCGTTTCAAGATCCTAGCGCACAATTGCAGAATACAAATAGTAGTACACATTTATCCAAAAAATGTTTTAATACATTCATCAAATTATGTAACATTTAATAATCAGAGTATAATAAAATTGTATTGTCATTCACAATTAATTTAAAAATATAATAATATGTAATCTCAACCGAATTTTAAAAATCCCATACTTATTTTAGGAATTACTCAATCACAAATGTCATACTGACATGTATTTCAGTTTTTACATTCATATAATATTTTACTTTGAGTTTCCACCCTCAAAAATATCTACATATACTAGTTTATATGTATGTATTGCCTTTATTAATTAAAATCTAATAACACAATAAGTAACAGCAAAATCACGTTTTAAATTGAATAGGTAACCTTCAAAATGTGTTTAATAAGAAAGCCAAAATACTTTGTGTTTTTAAAATAATATTGGTGGTACTGGTAAGTCAGCTATAACTTAGAAATTGAAAATATTAAGAGTGAGTAACCTGCAGATGACAGTCGAGATAAGTTGGTGGTGAGACTTATCTAAATAAAAACATTATGATATTTTATGATGACTACACAAAAATAGAATTATTTATAATCGTGTATAGATAAATTTGGAAACATTTTCTATTCATTTATCTTAAGGAAAATGTCAGTTATCTGCTATAATTTATCTAAATATTCAAATTATATAATAAATCCATACCTGTAAATTATTTTTTAGTAAAGGATAAAATAGTTAAGAGATATAAAAAAAAATGTTAGTGACTAAGGTTAAAGTCCGAGTTCATGACGATATTAAAAAATATTTATTTAACTGAATACCAATGTATAAAATAAATGTCTCAGAAACACGGAGCACATTTGTTGTATTTTGATTATTTATTGAAAATAAGAATTTGATTTAACAGTGTAATACCTATCTCAATAATATAAATTATCTAGTAAAAATGATGATACTCATTGGTGGTGTTGAAATGATAGGTATAACAAAAATAATATTCATAATGAATTACCTCCAACCATAAAGATCACAAGAACCACTCATCCTCCTTGTGCCCAACTAAGTGTTAGCGGGTGAACTATACAATTATTTCGTATTTTGTTTCAGCTTCGAAATCGAGGAGTCCATCCCCTGAAAGGGAATTTGAACCTCCAAAGTTTGAGACCGTCCCTGTCACACGGCAACCGAAAAAAAATTACAACACATCCTCAACCGGAATATCAGTGGCAGATGACCGCCGCGTGCGCAGTGGAGTGGATTATGACACAGACAGCGATGACGAAATGGCCTTAAAGTGCGATGACTTCGATAGTTATGCGATGGGTATCGAAGACGACCTGCGATCTGTGCATTACGTGGAGGCTACGGCGTTGACCACGTTAGCTGCCAATTCGAGTACTGTGGCTATACTGGGCACGACGGCCAAGTGCAAATCGGCGGGCCCATCGCCGGCCATCCGGCGGCAGCAGTCTTCATCTCCGTCACCATCGACGTCGTCCTTGCCGTTGGGGCAGAGGCCACAACTCATTGGATCTGTATCACAGGATACTCTGGAGTCGAACCACTCAAATACGACTTCGGTGAGGGAACTGGCTTCCGAAGCTGGAACGATACCAGTCTTGAGCTCTACGTCCGAGAAGGAGCCCCAAGCACTGTGGCTATCCGAAGCCGAATGGACCGAGCACCTGGCCACCAAGGCCGGTCACAGGGATTCACCGTTATTGGCTACGGAATCCGTTTCACCACCATCGTCGCCGTCGCCATTTTTGACATCGTCACCTCAGTGGCCGATGATACATAGCTCCGTTAAAAGTAATCTAGACCGCATACCTGTGGGTGTGATCGAGGTCTTGGACTGTGCCCCGGCTGACCAGCGACGGCCACCGCCGACGAAAGCTCAACGGCTCCCGAAGGCGCAGCGGGCCACTCGCGGTCAAAACATTCCATTGCCGGTGATACATGCGATGGAAAGGAAACCCAATTCAATGGGCCACGAAGAACTGTTTAAGACAATGATGGTGCAGCCACCCTCGTCCGATAAACACGGATATCGTTCACGGATGGCCACCGGAAGCAACACATTTGATTCATCTTCCAGGAAACCATTGCTCAGACAGTCCAACGAATCCAAATTCAGGTACACCGAAGATGACTTTTCGGCCGCCACCGAATGGATGATTAATATGCCGGTGTTCGAAAAGTGTCCTCCAGCGAAGTCCAAAAGTAAGTACCTAAACATGCAGCGTGGATACATTATATTATTAATAGGTAGCTACATGTCTAATGTCTATGTATAAAGTACTACCAGATTTTCGTCTTCGAGTTATAATTAATACCTATGTTACTCAGTCATAGAGTATTTTCACTCATGATTTCAATATGATTTTCTATATTTTGTATAACATGCGATCACAGCGAATAGAGGAAAACACAGATTAGGTATTTTCCGACAGTATTATTAAGTGTATTGTTATTTGTCTGAGATATTATTATTGATTATCTATAGCATTATAATAGTACTATTTATAGCCAATGATATCAAGTGTCTACTTTTTACAATTTTTATAAACCTAAGCTTGTTGGTTATCCGAAGATAGAAAGCATAATATTATAATATTATAATATTATATTTATCTATTGCCTAAATAATTAATAACAAAAGTTGAAACACCAATTTGGCCAAAACCTTGACAACTTTGGCGATACATAAAATACGTTCTTGAAGCCATCCACTGTAGTGTACATATATACAACAGCTGTAAATAATAGTTTTCCCTTTTTTTCCCTGCCCACGACAGTATCGTTTGTAAGGATTGTCGTTTTTGTTATTTTAAACTCGGTCATTAGTATAAAACGCGTGTCAAACGCTTAGGTTTGTCGACAATGTATAGCCTTTGGCTTTATATACTATCTATAGTTACGGTTGGACATATGACAGATAATATTTCAATTGTTTCTCGGTTGTACAAACGTACACCGTGACGCCATTATTACAATATCGATTGACTGTGCTACAATAGGTATAAGTACCTATACGGTATTACGCATTACGTGTAAAGCATCAGAAATGAATTGATTTTTATTTTCGTCGAACTCAAAATGGTTGGTACCATGACGGCATAACGATTCTAAATCCACTATATTATAATAAAATCGTGTTAAAATTGTATTTGCGATAATGGCGAATAACATTAATTAATGTAACCTAGGTATCTGAATATGTGTGACCACATATAAAATTAATTGATTAAATAAATAATCGCTCATCGTTCATTATAATATTATTTTTAATTTAAAAAAATGTTTTTACGTGTAATTCCTTTTCACTTAACTATCATAATTCAAATATTACGATTTGGTTTAATTCTGGAACCACTGGATGCCAAAGATATATTTGGGTCCTTAAATTGAACTGTAATACATACCAAAACAAGTTAATAACAATACAGTATCGATGTTTAGTAAATGGTCTGTAATAAAATTTAAAAAAAAAAACTGAGGATCATTATCATAACAAATTGACATACATTATATTATATTATATCTAAACAGAAAGTACGCAAGATGTTTATCATGGGTATTATAACGATATACTCTATCGTTCCTAATTAAAATTGATTTGAGACCAAACAATTATAATGAACAACTGGGGTCATACTAGTAATAATGTCAGATCAATTATTTATCTTGTCATCGATACAATATAACTCTGTAATATTTAGTATGTGTCAAGACTTTTTTTCTGACAATAATACAATTATAGTTTGTATACTATTGTTACATACCTACGTCATTATTATTTGGATGAATACAAATTAAGGAAGTTTTTTTTTTCACGGGACATGCCAACTTCAAAATACAACCTACTTCACATGGGGTGCATTAATTGTACAACAATATACTCAGTGTTAGCAAGGCATAGTGATTGTTCCGAGACAAAGATTCGAACTACAGATAAGACACGTATAATATATAGTTCCGAAGTCGTAACAAGAGATACACGAATATTGTCGGAGCACACCTCGACAGACCGAGTAATAACATTTGAGGGTCTGGAGTATGGTTTCCCCCACCCACCCTTTCCTCGAACACACTATACCTGTATGGAGACCGGAAACACCGTTGTTGATCCTTACCAAAGTTATTTATCTTTTATTGGATTCCTCTGCTTGATAGAAAGTTATAGTACCATATAGGTACCTACAACCACTGAAGTTTTACGGTTTAATATTAAAACAATGAATGCCAGTTTTTCAAATCATATAATACGAGAACTGCCTATAGTATTGTCTTGTCGTTTACGAGTTTCAAACAACAAATTAGTAAACAATTTTGTTTGTCAAGAAACTATAACTTTTTAAAGTTAAGTGAGCATTTCGTTGTTAATTCAATCGAGTTTATTTCTTTAGAAAATCATAAGCACTCCTGAGAATCACACATATTATTTCCGTGCAACCATTCTCCAAACGAAAAATCCTATAACAAATATATTTTTCGTATGTAGCGCAGTGGCAATTGCATTTGCACTTTTCACAAATTCAGCTAGAATAAGCTTCAAGTTCCTTGGATCATTACCAGTGGTGGACTATACGGGATATGGAGACTTTTCGGGGCATTTTGTGTTCTTACAGTACACATAATTATATAAATAACTATTAGAGGGATTCCTGCTTATGGCTGTAGAGAAATATAAATTAAATATGAAATTGATGTTGAAAACATAACTAGCGTTGTTAAAAAATTGAGTGATTTTTTAGATAACATTTTTTTTTAAAACAAACCACAAACCTACAAATATTTCTTAAATTTAATGTTATATTCTGTTTTAACTTATTGTAAAATATAAAATGTGTTAAATGAATACTAATTTGAGGGCAACATGTTCTATAAAACTTAAATATTATAAGTAATTTACACCTTAAAAAAAATCAAAAAGCTATGTCAAGGACTAAACCAATTTTAGGTTTGGTAAAATAGTTTTCCCGGGATGAATTTTTTTTTCATAGTTCACCACTTATTATCATGATGTTATGTTGGATGATCGTGTGATATTGTATGAATATCTTTAACAAAGCGAGAAAAATATATAAATAAAAATAAAAAAGAGTGCTAGCAACCCACCGATATGTTGCATAGAATCGCCTCGGCATTAGAATGCAAATCGTTCGTGCGAAAATCGTTCGAGGAAATTACGCTCAACTATATGGCTAACGGCGGCGCACATAGTAAATATCTATACATATATACTCATATTATATACACTATACAGGTACATATAATAACAAGAGTGGCGCCGTATGTAGTAATAATAAAATAGATAAACGGCTGAATTTCGGGAATGACGACGAACACCACATATATAAGGGTAACGAATACCAATTATGATAATATTGAATAAAAAAACTACTGAATTATTTAAAACAACTGAAAAATACGATACGCCACCGTATTTTACAAAGACGGAGTATATTGTCTGCTAAATATGAAATACATAATTAGCAAGGTTTATTATAATAATTACATTTTAAGAGAATACGAAATGATTTAATAATTATATACAATTTTAACAGCTTTTAACAATTTAAAGTTTTTACTATTTTTAAAAATTATTTACAACACATTGGAATGTCTACACTGTCCAATGTTATTGGTTGTCAGGTAATTATCACGGGATCATATTTCAAATAGGTAAAAATATGCTCGCTCGGATTGCATCAAGCGAGGAACCAGATTGATTTAGTAAGACACGATTGAGAACATTATTTGTTATACGATTTAGAACTAGCAATTTATATTCATTTTTTTCTCACTCAAGTATTTTTCATATTTAGTATTGAATAAATACCAAAAATCAACTTGGAAGTACATTTAAAAAGTTTGATTACTTAAGAAATTGGTTAATTTTGTTTTTAGATTCTCTGAGAGGAGCGATGAATGTATTGATGCGCGTGTTTCTTTTGTATTTGTCATCATGTTTTATGGCAGTAAAAGCGCTTCAATTTTCTTTAACATCAAATTTTCTAGTAGGAAAGTTAATCTAGTTGGTGCATTTGGAAGGTCGAAATTTAAAATACCCAATTGTTTTCGAAAGCGACAGGAAGAACAAATAAGAAAAAGGAATAAATTAAGGAAAACAGTAAATTCATAAGCAAAACCAATTTTTGAAAAAGTTAGTGTAACTCTAAAAAAAAGACCTAATAACCATGCAATTTTCACTGAATGTTTGTGTTATCTTTTCTATCTTCTTCATTTTTATCAATTTATATGCTTAATAAAATTTAAAAAATATTTTACTCGTTTTGACTGGTCTACGGACATTTTCAATTTTCAATTTTTTTATTTTTTGTTTCCTATAATTGATAATACAATTTTTTTTTTTTGTCAATGAAATTGTAATACAAGGCTCCTGATAAATATTTACTCTATTGGTTGTATAATATTAAAAATACATATGTGCGTTTTTTTTTACAAGGATTTAAAGTTTAAATTTTCACCAAATTCATGTCATACAAAATATACTTATTATTTTATTGTTAACATTTTTAGAGTTTTCAACTTTTTTAGTTAAGGGTTGATTAATACGGGCAATTTAAAACAATATTCCACATAGGTTATTCTGTAACCAAAAAATTTAAAAATTTGTAATCACTGTTTTTTTTTTGAGTTTTTTTATTTTCAAATGTGAACGAAATTACATATGATATAGGTAACCAAGAATAATATGTATGTTTTTTTGTTGTAAATTAAAAATATTATTACTACTACTACTTAAACCTTTTAAAATATGTTATTGTATTTTACACCCACAATGACTTTTCAAATGTATTTTTTTTTATTTCCATAATACACAAATTTTCAGTTAAAAAAAAATAATTCAATGAGGTGAATCGTTCGATAGCCGATTAAATGATTAGCACCGTTGCAAATAAATTCGTTCTCAATCGTATTAATTTTTTGGGTAATCGACAAGGTCTGTGACCGTTTAGTGTTTTCAATGGGCATGGCCGGTTTCCGCCAAAAGTGTACCTTTCCCTTTTCCCCCAATTCACTTTTCCGCCAAATCAAAAAAGTAAGTCTAGAATTTGAATAATGTTTGAATATTATTTATAAAATATACAATATGTCAGTCAACAATATTTCGGTTCAAAAAAAGTAATAAATTCAATAGTAAGTTATAGTTTATCGAGAACGGTTAGAAAGCGACTAGGCTGCGTACTATTATAGGTACAATAACGGTTAGTTTCGTACGTATCATACAACTGTCAACTGTAACAATATAACTGGTACAACAAGCAAGATTAGCAATAAAAATCGATAGAGTTTGGGAAATAATCCCGATAATCAGTGATAAATTTAACATTTGGTTGAAATTACGGTACGTTATAGGAATATATATCAATATAGTACAAACTTTTTAATGTATATAAAATAAAAATAAAATTATAATTTACAATATATTAAAAATATTTAAATTATACTAGACTAACTTTTTGATTTGTCGGAAAAGAGAATTGGGGGAAAAGGGAAAGGCAGGGTTTTGGCGGAAAAGGGAATCGAACAATTTATGATTTGGCGGAAAAGTGAATTGGGGGAAAAGGTAATGGTACACTTTTGGCGGAAACGGGTAACTCCCTTTTCAATCGTTCAACCAAAAAGGAATAACCTTCTCAATCCTTCAAAATATTTTCGAAAAAACACATAATACCAATAAAATTACAGATAATTGCACTATTGTTATCTAGAGCTCAACAAATTATCAATTATTAGCCATAACTTGTATAATAGTAGATATTTGAGATTTAGGTATTGCATTTTTTTATAAACAATTTAAAATTATTATAAAACAGCTGTAACTATTAAGAAACAGTATATTTTGCAAAAAAGTTGTCAATATATAGCACTCAAAAAGCTCTGCCTTAATTCTTCGCTTAATCGTGAACCGATTCTACGTTTCAATGTAAATAAAAAGGCGTGCGCTGACCAGTCATCACAATTTTATCTTTCTGAACATTTGTAAGCAAATAAGTACATATTAACAAGTTATATATTATTATGATCATTGTCCATAATATTATGGCCTCTCGTTTACTCGGCGCTTTTTCGGTTTGCTTACGTTTTTCACTATGGTGGATTCAATTGTTTTTTTTTTTATTTTCATATTTTTCCGCGAGCCCTACCTATAACATTCGGTACGATCACACAGCCAACGGACCGCGAGGCGGCCAAACACTCGCGCGGTCGCCAAGGCAGCGGTGCACCCAGCAACAGTGGGAATGCAGTCGGGCTGGCTCAAAAAAAAAACAAACACTCGGCTCGACCGACTATCGGCGAGCCGTACAAATATTGGATATTGATTTCGCGATCGCATCGATATAATAACCGTATAACAATAAATAACCGTGGACGGCGCTACAGTATACGTCACAGGAAAAATATATTGCAATATTGTCCTGCGCAGAACCGTGGACTTGCTCGTGTGTGTCTGTTTTCCGTTTTTTTTTTTATCCAAGTGCCGTCTCCGCCTAGTGGGACACGTAACGATTGCGCAGACAGTGACGACGACGACGACGACGACAACGGAGGCGGCGGCGGCGGCGGCGAAATGGATGGTTGTCGCCAGTCCCCAAACCCGATGCCATTCTGGTCGACCGGGTATTTCGGCCACGGTATCTCCGCCCTGCCCAAAGTAGCCGCCGTGCTGCCGTCGGACGAACTAGGCCGTCTCCGGTTCGCGACATCGTTGTTGGAAGAAATCCAACAGCTGTCAGAGGGCGTGCGCCGTGCGCTCGAATGTCCGGTGTGCAAAGAAGTGTCCGGCGCCATGTCCACGTGCTGCGATAACGGGCACGGCTTGTGCGACGAGTGCTCGTGCACCATGAACAGGCTGCACCCGGAGACGCCACCCAAGTGCCCGTTGTGCCGGTCACCGCCAGCGCGCCTGGAAGAGCACGCCTGCCCACAACTGCCTCCGCCGGCACTGCAGTCGGCGAACGCGTCGTCCTCAGAGCAGCAGCAGCAGCACAATTCGCGGCCACCGGTGGCCGTCCACACGCTGCCGCCGCCGGCTTCCACCCGCAAGCTGCACGAGTTCATGTCCATAGTGAAGGTGACGTGCGCTTACCGTCCGGTCGGCTGTCCGTACCTGGTATACGTGTTGTCGGCCGCCGTTCACGAGTCCATGTGTCCTCACGCACCGCATGTTCGGTGCATGGTGCCCTGTTGCCGATGGGCGGGTGCGTACGGCGAAGCGTTCCACCACGTTGCCACCGACCACCAGTTTTCCGCCTACGACGTAATGGTAACGTACACACCACCTGTATACCCCCCTCCCCTTCCCCATTTACGTGAGCTACCAACGACTACCACACGGCGCCGTAGCATTGTGCATCGGATATAGTGTTGGTGGGTGGTTGGGTGGAGCGAGGTCCAAGGTGGGTTAAATATAATGTAAATTGCACACAACTGCTCTACCCGAATTCTGTTTGAACTCTAAAGCGAAGGAGAATATTTTAAATTTGTTAGACTTATAATTCGATAGTTGTCGCACAAAACAGAAATATTAGAAATATTATATTATAAACTATAATATATATGCACATATGTGTATATTAGAGTTCTCTGTTTCCAAAATAAAAGATTTTTTGATATGCAATCATAATATTATGGAAATAAAAATTACATTTTTCATTTGAATTCCATAATGCGTTTTGAATGATTTGATATTATTTCTTACATTAATTTAATATTATATATCTACTATTAAATTAATACAATTTTTTAACAATTTTTGATGATAGAGTCATGTGTAACATTTTAATAATATTAAACATGTATTTAAAATATGTATACCCCAGTCAAATCGTAATATGCCGATATATTTTGGTTCGCCTAAGTACCGTAAAGTGTATAGTAAATTAGTAACGGTATCACCCACAGTATAATATAGTATATCATTTAAATGCTCTAAAGCTGCCTTTTCATAACGCACTTAAAGAAAAAATGTTCACCTCTTAAGTAAGCATCTGTTATATATAAAACGAACTATCATGAGCCTGAAATGCTTCGTCCTAGAGCACCCAACAAAATAATACACTTTTGGGTTAAAATCCTTGTCCTAAATGTATATAAAATATCACAAACGTATAAATTTCACTAATCGTCGGCGTATGGCGTTATCGCAGGAAAACCAGTTCCTAATGCCGGATCTGACGTTCGGACTGCAGGGCACCATGCGCCGGGCGTACCTGACGAGGAACGTCCAGGATGGCAACCTTCTTTACTGGGTTTGTGTGGCCCGACCGACGATGTCCGGCATCCAAGTGGCCGTGCTCAAAGTGTACGACCCAGATACGCCCACACAGCACACTGGTGGACCACCGGACATGGTTTTCCGGGTGCGGACTATGAGCCGGCAGGGCTGGCAACGTCAGAGGGGCCGCTCGCGGTCCGTTTGCTGGGACCGAATGGTGCTGGACCGCATGACGCGCGTGCTGGCCAGCGGCGAGAACCGAGAAAAGTGCATGACCACGTTGCACACGCCGCCGTGGTGCACTGCGACAGTGCGCAACGACCTGCAGTACGAAGCCATAATCACGTGGAACGAGGTCGTTCGGTAAACCCCCCTCCTTGGGGGCTGCACCGAGACAGACGGACACGATGGCGTCATCATAATTATTATTATTCATACTTAATAGTTAATATTACCGTTGTCGAATAACGTTTCGTCGAATTTTTAACTGCACGACGATGGAGGCGACTGCGCACTGCGCATGACCGACAGATGTAATGTAACTTATCTCATTGACCAGCCATCAAAATCATCGTCGCCGCTACATCAAATATTATTACCCCCTTGTGCTGCGCACCTCATCTGGTTCGACACGTGTTCAAGTGTCCGGTGGAAACGGTATATATAAGCCGGTTCAAGCTTCTGAGTGATAGTTTATTTGTCATAAGTGCATAGGTGCTCGATGGTGTAAGTTTTAATAAACAGACTTTTTTTTATAATAACTGATGTCATTGCTGTTATTGATTTTTAATATGTTTTGATCGCTTTAGCAGAGGAATCATACGGTATAATAAGCATTTCGATCACACATGCGACGTACCCAAATAGCCAAAATTATAATAAACAGTTTGTTCTAGAATAAAATTATTATTCCATGGATTTGTTCCTACTATCCACAAACATAGGTATTAGTGTCAAGTTCTGGTTGATCGAATATTTATCAGTTGATTCTTCGAGTTGACTTTTCAATTAAATAAGTCAACTTTGTTCTTTCGATATTTTTTGATATTGTGACTTGTGAGGTGTAATAATTACTAGCAGTTATGTTAGAAAAGCTTTAATTTGTCATAACAATAATTACAGACTACCTATTATACAGGTACTATACAACGCATAATATTATCCTCGACATATTTTTAAAAACATATAACAGAGAAAATGAAAATTATTTTTGATAAAACCACTTAATATGTTCATATGGGGCCTTATGGGTGGATACTGTTAAACGTGGCTTTATTATTCACACAATAATAGTACTATATTATGTTTATGAAGTAGGTATAAGTAGGCAGGTAGGTATATCTACATATGTACATTATGTGTAAAATAATAAAATGTGAATGAACAGGGCACTAACAAATGAGGGAGAGGATCAGTCAGCACTATGATCTAGGGGCCCATGAAATCAAACATAATTTGTTTATATGAGTATTAATAAATAAATAAATAAAATATAAACAAATAAAACGATTAGTGTCATCCCAGTTATACCATATCTTTACAAAATATTAGTATATAAATAATTCAATTTCTTACTACAAAAATTAATTTGTGTAACAATCTATCTATTACTGAATTATTTTTGATGAAAAAAAAAATCATAGATATGAGAAATATTAGTCTTCAGCCATAGTAGATATTCCAACAAAATGTGCAAAATTTATATATTAAAATGAACTAAATTATTGTACATGCATGTTTCTTAAACTTGTTTTAGTGTAAATAATATAAATGATACTTTATAAAGGTATCAGATATATAACAGTGTATGAAAAAAAACTGTTTAATCAATATTATAGGTAAATTTCGTAAAAATTAAAAATCAAATGTTTGTATTATTGCCAAAAGCAGCATATTATATCATATTATAACATTTTATTGTTTACGTTTTATTATTTTCTATGGCGGCCAATCCGTCAAAATTCATGCTATATCGCAGGTCAGAGCCTACATCCCCATAATGATGCAAATAATTGTCTTATGCATTTATGTTTGTCTTGTAAAATTTGAATTATAATACAGTCCACTATGTTATTACAAGCTGAAGTAGTGAAGTCATTATTATTAGTGAACTATCTCCTTGGTCGAATCTCTAATACAATACATGACATAATATTACATTATCCTATAATTCTATTAACGACATGTTGAAATATTCCTGTATAAATTACTTTCAGATCTTTCTGCAATAATTAATCCCCTAATTTCTCTCCTTACCACGATATTACACAATCATTATATCACAAAGTGCAGTATTATTTCTATCTCATTACATTTAATTATTATAATAATGGCATATATCTCATTAGATTATGTTATTAATTTTCTTGTACATTTTAATTGGCCTTCTAATTATATTACATTATGTAGGTAATATTGATTATTTTAAAACAATTACATTATTACTATGCTTAAGTATTACATTGTGTAAGTATTCAAATTAAAGTATATTATACACTTTAAGACCATAATAACTGCTATTTAAAAACTAATTAAATAAAAAAATTCAGACATTTACATTATTATATTTATGTATAAATACACACACTTATAAACGCTTATTATCACACACGTAGTTTAAAGGTATTTGCCGATTTTCTCTGCTGTCCCCACCACCATTGTTTTGAGCTACACACAACTACATATCATATTATACAAATAAACACAAGCCAATTGGTGTGTCGTAGATGGCTTATTATTTATTTTTTTCGTATACCTGACCCGTGCACACATTTGATGTTGGTACACTTATACATGTATTTGGAAACAAAATGTTTCTGAAACAAGTGATAAGCAGCTGTATCTACAGATAGTATATAATTACAAATTGTTCAGAGTTTTCATATTTTGTATAGATAAAGAAGTGTTGGATTCGAGATTCGAGTATTGAAAAAAATATTTATTTTTGACTGTAGAATTTTTAACTGTTTTTAGAGCTTTTAAGGATAACCATACATTTGGGTGCAAGCCCCCCCCCCCCCTACATAAGTATATGATTAGTAATTATTATTTGGGTATATTTTAGTTTGTGTTTGACAACCAATAGATCTTTTATAGCTTTCGATAGAAAAAAAGTTTAATTCGGCCAACACTCGTAACTAGAGGTGAGGAACGATGGCATACGTTTACCGTTTTAAGTACGTTCCTTTCAAACCGTATGACCATATTATGATGTTAATATATTCCATTGCTGTTAAGTCCTAAGACCTCATGACCATAGGATATTTATACCCCCGCGCAGTAAAGTCATAAAGGTAGAACATCAAACGGTTGCAAGAAAGTTTAACACAATTTATGGTCGGAAACACTTTTATTGCATTTAAAAAAAAACATATAATATTTCACTGAGGTTTGTGTGATATCCGTTCGCCTCTCCATGTACGACCGTCATATACACACAGTCCTTCCGAACTCTAACGCAACAGAACTCTCCTTATACGCACTGCGTTTGTGGCATTAAATAACAAAATATTATAATGTCACCTCAGCACAGTTTTCTACTTGAACCCTCCCTATTTCAGTGACTTTCGTCCTAAAATATATATTAGAATAATGTGTTCCTATCCTACATGCTTACATATAAATTATATTATAATGTTAAGGTAAGGCCGTATTTAGGGAAGATCAATAGAGACATTTGCCCCGGGCGGCCAAATATTGATATATTTAAATGGCGGCGGGGCCCCCAGAGGTAACTCGGTGTAGTGTCGTATCAATTAATGTTTTTTTTTTGGAAAAAAGGTGTTCTATGACTCGACCTTTGTGAACTTAACAGTGCAACAATAACTACTGATAAGTGTTAGTGATTAGCATAGAATATAATTAATATTATTTTAACATAACCACGGTTGTAGATAGACAACCATGACTTAACCATAAAGAATTATAACTAAAAATGTGTTAAGAAAAATCAAAAAAGTGGATTTATTTTTTGGTTGGGGAGGAGGTAAAATTATGGTTGACCCAGGGCTCAAAAATTGTAAATACGGCCCTGTGTTAAGGATCGTTCATAGTATACGACTCAATAGTATTAATACATATTATAAAAGTGTGAACTCTTACAGTATGACAGAAATAAAATAGAGTACGTCTAATAAAGAACAAACAATTTGTTTTAACAATACCAAACACAGGAAAAACAGTCAATTGCTGATCCAGATCCAGTTCTCACTTACTCTAAACCACACCCTCCAATTTTCATACGAGGCGTAGAAGACTTCCCTGGTGTTTGTACAAAACTAATTGAATTAATAGGTGTCGATAATTTTATCTGCAAGTCAACGGCTGATCATTTAAAAATCCAAACTACCAATCCAGGAGCGTATAGAACACTAGTTCACTACTTAAGAGATGCGGAAGCTGAATTCCATACATTCCAGCTAAAAGAAGATAAACCCATGCGTATAGTTATTCGTAACTTGCACCCATCCACTCCAACGGAAATGATCAAAAGTGAACTCGAACTTCGCTTATATGAAGTCAGACAAGTTACGCAGGTTATTCACAGAATTAGCAAAATACCCCTGCCATTATTTTTTGTCGACCTCGAGCCAACAGATCACTCAAATGAGATTTTTAAACTTGAATCCTTATTGCACACAAAAATAAAAATAGAAGAACCTCACAAGCCTAAAATTATTAGTCAATGCCAGAACTGTCAAGCTTATGGTCATACCAAAGCCTACTGCGGATATAGTCCTCGTTGTGTCCGGTGCGGTGATGACCATTCTTCATCTGCCTGTCCAAATTCACGTCAAGACCCAATGCGATGCGCCCTCTGCACAGGTAACCACCCTGCAAACTACAGGGGATGCACAGTTTACAAAAACCTCCAGCAACGTAAGAAAACCAACCTAAATAATCAAAAATTACATGTAAACTCTAGTCATAAGCCTAACAATGTACAAGATAGCCACCCACGCAATACCACTTCCAACAATCCTCCTCCTAGCCAACCTCAAACGTATGCTCAGGCAACTCAAGGTCAACATCCACAATCTAATATTCCTCTGCCTACTCCCGATATTAATTCGCTAATGGCAAGCTTTGTAAGCGAGCTTAAAACTCTCATCAATCCATTAATCTCACTACTTACTCAGGTAATCTCAAGCTTATTG